>NW_026571447.1:40363803-40418314 GCF_026225935.1 Boleophthalmus pectinirostris
ACTTATTCCACTGGTAGATCATTTTGTCAAGTTGAATTGACTTAAACAAAGTAAAATGTTTCTGATTTGTGTTTTATAGATCATATGTGGACATTAAAAAATATAAAAAATATAATAGAAAATATAATTCTTTGTTTTTGCACTCATCAGGTCCAATCTGCCCAAATAACAAAGACAAATACATTTTGGGTCCTATGAGGTTAAGTCATTTTAACTTCACCAAATATATATTTTTTGCCATGTATTTCATCTCTACAGACCGACAGAGGGTCAGGCTTCATTTGAGATTCACAGAACCATAGTTACATTTATAACTTTTGTTTCATAGAGTCATAAAACCGAACCATAAAAGTTACACAGTGTACCTTTAAAATCTCATCGCAAACTCACAGCGGAATCGACTCTGACTCTGAATCCTTCACTGTGATTGGTTAAACTCACTTAACATTCTTTAAAAGTGACAAACTGACCAATAAGAGGAGAATTCATCTTATTTAACTTCAGGCTTTCTTCCCGATTTGAACAGATTTATGAACATCTTCGAAGCACAAATGTTGCTCAGTTAGATCATGAGTTCGATCATGAGTTAGAGCTGTTTTTGACTTGTTTTTGACTTGTTTTTGACTGGTGTTTGACTCGTGTAGGTGTGCGTGCGGACGACAGACTGACCGTTTCGTAGGAGGTGACCACTTTGCGCAGCACGTCCGGCAGCAGGCCCTGAGGCTCCAGGCTGGGGTACTGGTCCGAGAGGTTGAAGAGCAGCAGAGGAGCTCCGTCTGGTCCTGAGAGCCGAGGACACAGGGCCAGGAGACTCTGCTTGAGGTTGGCCACCGCCGACAGCCCACACAGCTCTTTGAAGGACACCAGCGCGTTCTGCAGCAGGACACAGCAACGTCAGACTCAGCGAGCGTCTCAGGTGGGAATTTATACATTTATAGGCGCTTTTTCACTTTCAAGGAACCACTCGCCCGTTCACACACACACACGTTCACACACCAGTGCACACAACAGACTGTGTAAAGAAGTGGACTAAGTGAGAGTGACGTCACCCACAGCGTTCGGTTACAGCTCGGGACGGGCAGGATTAGTCGATTAATCGATAATTGACCAGTAAGAATTTCGTTGTTTACGTTAATTAATCAACAAACCAAATTTAGGTTGCTGTGCGTCCTATATTCCACTGAGTCATGTCCTTTAGTCTGACAGAAGTTGAGCCGCATCAGCAACACAAAAGTTTTTTTTTTCTTTGCTTAGGCTGCGTTCAGAATGTATCCTGAAGTGACCCAAATCAGATTTTTTGTCTCTATGTTCCTGTATCTGATCTTTTAATGTCAGTCTGAACCACACAGATCAGATTTTTTCAAATGTGACCCAGGACACTTGGATATGTGCTCCTGAAACTGATACATATCTGATCTTTAACATGTGACTTCAGTCTGAACGGACAAAGTGCATTCATCCACCTACACGTCATCAACAAGACACAAACGTCACTATTCTGCGCTGAAGTCGGCGAAAATTGTTAATGAACTCCGTGTCACTGAAGTGAAGCACATCTCCACTCACCACAAAACACCACGACCAAAAACCTCGTCCTTCTCCTTCTCAATCTCCTCCTTAAAACAAGTAAGTTGTTCATGTTGTGGCTCCGGTACGAGAGGAACTTTAAAATCTCCAGGTGCTCGATGCTGCGTCCATGTTTGTTCAACTTGTGTAAACACAGAGACGCTCGCTGCGGTTGACGTCGTCGTGTCTCCAGTGTCACATGTGGGACACTTTTGGACCGTTTAATGTTCACACTGGAGTCACATACAAGTCACATTTAACTGGAAATATGAACGACCTCGAAAAAACATCGGATTTTACAAAAAAATCTGAATTGAGCGTTAAGCCCTGCAGTCTGAACGTAGACTTAGTTTATGCAAATGAGTCATGTGGTTTTAAGTTTTGTTTCTGTTAGATTTGCACAAATCTGCATTAAACACATTCTAATGTCAAACGGGCTGATGTGGCTCTAGAGTCGTTACGGTTTAAATGTCGTAAAGTTGAGTTTGCTTATGCAGATTAGTGCAGATAGCAATAATAGTTATGATCATTTTAATATTAAAACATTAAGGATCAATCGAAAATTGATCGTTAGTTCTCCCGACAATCGATTAAGAAAATTTAATTGAATGCCCATCTCTAGTTACAGCGGCGAATTTTGGAGCCAGACTCTATATAAACTTTTTTCACAGAAGTGTCCCGCTGTAGGTTTGAGGAACTTCCGGTTAATGGTTTTCTGTGGTAAAATGTGTGTGGAAATGCTTCATAAATCTGCCCCATCACCAAATCTTCAACCAACAAACTCCACAAAGGAGAAACATTCTTCATGAACAATTTATCCACAACGATCAAGAGAAGAAAGAACAAAACTTAAAGGAAACAACGAGCTACATTAGTCACACAACAAACTAAAAGGAACTTGTTCACTCAGACTGATTCTACAATTAAACTAAAAATCGATTTCATGACATTGATATTCGATAGATTTAGTCTTAGTGTAGAGTGAGTTATTTTTGCGTTATTTTTTTCGTTCACTCACGCGTCATCGTGCTTCTGTATGTCCAAAGACGCCCTTGTTGCTTTAATTACAAACACACACAATCCAATTCCACACACTTTTCTTTCACCGTCTGCAGCAGATTTACTCCCGAAAACACCCGACCAAACGCGGAATAAAAAGCGAAGACGCGACGACACTTTTGCGTCTTCTGTTCAGGCCGTCAGCAAATAAACGTAGACTTAATTCAGTAGAGTTTGGCAGCTCCGGGTCTGAACTTGATTGACTTGATGGAGTTTAAAAACACAGTGGAGCGGAACACCGTGCTTGAAAGAAGAACTCAGCCTAAATGTGCAGGGTTTGTGCGTTAAACATGTGTGAATGAAACAAAACACAACTCCAGGTCTGTTTGTGATGAGGAAACTGCGTTAGAACAGAAAAAAGTGCGATGATGTAATGTGAGTTTATAGAATGTTGACGATGACCAGACGATATTGGAATCTGTCAAAAACGTCCCAAAATGTGTACGTGACTCTGTAAACATCTTGATAAAAACTCCTCGTGACATTCTTTTGAAGGAGTTTCAGCTTCTAGACGTACAGTTTTGCTTTGGGGAGTGGAGTCATTCCGTACATATTTAGAAACAAGCTGAACAGAAAAGAGATAAGTCCACACTCCAGAGTTTAAAAGACTCCAGAGCAGCACTTCAGAGTCCAAGTCTAATTCAGATTTTGTTATGCTTTTTTTTTTTTTTTTTTTTAGGGCCGAGCACGTTAACGCATTAATTTTGCATTAACTGATTAATTAATTATTGCCAACAATGATTTTTCTCCTTTCTTTGTATTTATTTATTTATTTATATTTATTTTTGTTTATTTATATTTATTTTTGTGTTTATTTATATTTATTTATTTATAAAAAGTCCACGTGAGCGAGTCTAGAATGTTTCTTACTGCTGCGACGCTCACAGGAAACAGAGAAAGAAAGCGGGATAAACAAACCTGAAGAAGACTGAGGAACTTTTACACGGACATTTTCATTTTAAAGTTCTTCAGTCGGTGCAGTCGACACAAAAACAGTCATTTGTGACACTGCAACTCTTGACTGTTTTATCATCGGAGTTTCACGAGTCTCAAATATCACCTAAACCAAAACACTGATGCAAATCATTCAGTGAAACAAGTGGAGCGAGGCTTTGGTCGAACAGAGATGCAACGTGTCAGAGCCGTCGCTCCGCACACACAAACGCACAGCGCGCAGGCACCAAGAGCTTTTGGGGGCACCACCGCAAGGTCCATCGCTCTTTGTCGCAAAACCCACAAACCCCAGTCTCACTTTTCTTCCACGAGAAGCCAGTGCCACTGATGAGATTCTTCATAATAATAACAGTAATAATGGTAAATGCTCACATTTTTCTATAAGCGCTTTTCCACCATCAAGGCTCAAAACACTTTACAACAAGGAAACACACACACATTCACACACCAGTGCACACAGACACTGTGGGCAAGGTGGGTTAAGTGTCTTGCCCAAGGACACAACAACAGCATTCATCTGTGGGAGCTGGAATCACACCAGCAACATGTGGGTCAGTGGATCTAAACTCTCAACCTGTGATGTTTTTTTATGTCGAGAGCTGGAATCAAACCGCCAACCTTCAGATCAGTGGGCGAATGTTCTACCAACTGAACTACTGCCGCCCATGACAATAATATACCTGCATGTCTTAGGAACTGACTTTGATCAGAAAAACTTCTAGGAATTGACAAACTGCATTGAAGTGTTTTCTAGTTGTGTGTTCTGTTTTCTAGTTGTGTGTTCTGTTTTCTAGTTGTGTGTTCTGTTTTCTAGTTGTGTGTTCTGTTTTCTAGTTGTGTGTTCTGTTTTCTAGTTGTGTGTTCTGTTTTCTAGTTGTGTGTTCTGTTTTCTAGTTGTGTGTTCTGTTTTCTACTTGTGTGTTCTGTTTTCTACTTGTGTGTTCTGTTTTCTACTTGTGTGTTCTGTTTTCTAGTTGTGTGTTCTGTTTTCTAGTTGTGTGTTCTGTTTTCTACTTGTGTGTTCTGTTTTCTAGTTGTGTGTTCTGTTTTCTAGTTGTGTGTTCTGTTTCAGTTTTTTTATGTTTTTGACTGAGATTCTCATTTTTATATCAGACAGGAAACCTTAAAGCCCTGACAGCGGAAGCACATTTCAGTTTCTTATTTAGTTTGATTTGAATTTTTCAGTTGAGATTTTCTCTGAACACTTTCTTTTCCTGCTGCTGATTACATGAACTTTACTTTCGAAATCAACTCATTAAGACAAATTCTAGGAACTGACAAACTGCACTGAAACTGTTTTTTTTTTTTTTTTTTTTTTTTTTTTTGAGTAAGAAGGAAGAAGAATAAACCTGGACTTTACAGACTCGTGTCCTGCTCCTGTAGAAAGAAAAACAAATGTGACACTTTCATTTACATTTCCAATAAAACGTCGCTGTACGCTACTTTTGAATTCATTCATTAGTTTTGCGTAGAACACGAGATTAATCATGATTAATCACAGGAACGATTAACGCAATTAAGATTTTTTTATTTTCGCACAGCCCTAGTTTTTTTTTGTGATTTTTTTTTTTTGCGTCTAAAAACCTCCCAAAGTCACATTACATAACATTAAAGCTGCATTGTGTAACGTTTGTGGTCGAGGTTCCGTCAAACGCTTTTCTCCATGGAGACGTTATTACTTTTTAGGAAGTTTATTCATACCAAAAGCTTAAACTCTTACACTGTGGTCACATTATCTTAGTAGTGTCTAAACACAACACAGGCTTTGTAATTATAGTGATTAACCTGTAAAGCTCGTTTCTCAGTCAATTATCCACAAATGAAATGTCTCTGTCAAGGGTGGAGGTTTTAAAAGGAACAATTGACATTTAAAGCAGCTAAATAAACAAATAAAATAATTGTTATTCTCTTGAAAGGTTTTATATAACACAAACTTGACTCCTGTGAACTTTTAAGTCGTGTTCTAATGTCGTTTCCTCCTCAAAAACAAACCTGGAGTTGTGTTTCAGTCACATGTGTTTGTTATGTGCTCTGTTCCACTTTGTGATGTCACGAAGTGGTAGTTTTCATGTTAATGGCTTCTTTTACCTTTTGTGTTGTTTTGTAAAATCATCCAAATGTTTCTGGTGAAGTCGTGTGGAGTTTAAACAACACGTATTTCATTTTGAAACGTCTTTTCCAAAGAGAAACGTCTTGGATTCACACCCTGGGCTAAACGAAGAGATGGATTTTTCACTCTTTCTGTAGCTGCAGCTCCCCCACCGTCCACACGAACTACACAAACTACACAAAGTACACAAACTACACAAACTACATGAACTACACCAACTACACAAACTACACAAACTACACCAACTACATGAACTACACAACTACACAAACTACACATGAACTACACCAACTACATGAACTACACCAACTACACCAACTACACAAACTACTACACAACTACACCAACTACATGAAACTACACAACTACACCAACTACACAAACTACACAAACTACACCAACTACACCAACTACACCAAACTACACCAACTACACCAACTACACCAACTACACCAACTACACCAAACTACACAAACTACACCAACTACATGAACTACACAACTACACAAACTACACCAACTACACCAACTACACAACTACACAAACTACACAAACTACACAAACTACACGAACTACACAAACTACACAAAACTACACAAAGTACACGAACTACACAAACTACACAAACTACACAAACTACACAAACTACACAACTACACCAACTACATGAACTACACCAACTACACAAACTACACAAACTACATGAACTACACCAACTACATGAACTATTTGAACTACATGAACTACACAAACTATATTAACTACACAAACTACATGAACTCCACGACCTATATGAACTACACGAACTACACAAAATACATGAACTACACAAATTATACAAACTACATGAACTACACCAACTACACAAACTATACAAACTACACGAACTATATGAACTACACAAACTACACCAACTACACAAACTACACCAACTACATGAACTATTTGAACTACATGAACTACATGAACTACACAAACTATATTAACTACACAAACTACACAAAATACATGAACTACACAAATTATACAAACTACATGAACTACACGAACTACACCAACTACACCAACTACACAAAGTACACAAACTACACCAACTACACCAACTACACAAAGTACACAAACTACACGAACTACACAAACTACACAAAACTACACAAAGTACACAAACTACACAAACTACACCAACTACACAAACTACATGAACTATATGAACTCCACGACCTATATGAACTACACGAACTACACAAAATACATGAACTACACAAATTATACAAACTACATGAACTACACAAACTACACAAACTACATGAACTATATGAACTACACAAACTACAATAACTACAATAACTACACGAACTACACAAACTATATGAACTACACAAACTACACAAACTACATGAACTACATGAACTACAAAGCCGCTCATACAAACTATTTGAACTATAAAGCTGCTTCCACAACTATTGAACCACTTCTGCCTCAAGATGTTTTGTTTTTATCAAACTGTTGCCAATTGTCAAGAAGAGACAAGTTTCCTCCTGTTAACAACCGTCCACCAAATACTTTTTAATAACTTTTCTTACTAAATTTCTGGAGCTTTCTACTTGTGATAAAGTTGATTGAAAACTATTTTTGAATTGTGTTGTGTAACGTCAGAGAAATATGTATCAGTGAGTGTGTTTACATGCACATCAGTGTTCGTGTTACTGTGTTTACATGAGCAAACAGAGACACTCATATCCACGTGTACATGATCAAATGGAGTGTCCCGGTTTCTTGACATAATCTTACAAATGCACAAGCGCAAAAATGAACTTAAATCAATTTCATAAACCAGGAAAAATACAAACCGTGAGCTCCTTTAGCATAAGAAGCTAAGGAGCTACGAGATCTCCCACAATCCACTGCACACATCAAACCAACAGATTCTTCATTCAAATCTTCTGCATAAATAAACTCAACTTTACAACATATAAACCATAAACACTATAGACACATCAGCCCGTTTGATCAGATCATTCAGCTCTGATCACATTTGTTTACGTTTTACAGAAACAAAACTTAAGACCGTTTGGCTAATTAGCATAAACTGTTAGCGGCGATAAAAACAACTCGCTCCTTGTGCCGCTGATGTGATTCAGTTTCTTTTGGACTAAAAGACACGACTCTGTGGATTATGTGAGTTATTTCTGTGACAGAAGAGGTGCTGATGATGGTGAGTCTGTTCTGTGTGTGTGTTGTACAGGAGATAGTTCATGTTTTAGTTTTTCAGCGTCACACAAGTGCAGGTCGTACATGTGCAGGTTTAGTGCATTTCACTCGTTTGGTCACTTTATTTATGTTGGTCAATTTATTTTTGTCGCTACTGTTGTGGTGAAAGACTGGAAAGTGTCTTTTGGACGCATGTGACTCAACGCTATGTTGCAGTAACCGGGATACTGCGTTTACATGCACCATGAAGAAACCGTGATACTCAAAAAACCCGATCATAACCGTGTTATTGATGTGCATGTAAACACACTCAGTGTTTTTTATCTGTTGTGTTCTGAACAGTTTGTTGTCAGTTTACTTGGATTCAACATGTAAAATGTTTCTGGATTAGGGACGGGCATTCGATGAAATTTTCTTAATCGATCGTCGGAAGAATTAACGATCGATTATCGATTAATCATTAATGTTTTTATATTAAAATGATCATCATTATTATTACTATCTGCACTAATCTGCATAAATAAATTCAACTTTACGACATATAAACATAACGACTCTAGATCCACATCAGCTGTTTGACATTATAATGTGTTTAATTCAGTTTTGTTCAAATCTCACAGAAACAAAACTTAAAACCACATCACTAATTTACATAAACTAAGTGAAGATAAAACTCCAGCTCTTGTGTCGCTGATGTGGTTCAACTTGTGTTGGATTAAAAGACATGACTCAGGTGAATACAGGTCAGTGTGACCAGATTTGTGTTTGTCAAAACCAGGACAGCGTACGGGGGGAGGGGGGCGGGGCCTCGTCATCCACATTGAGCGACTCTCACCTGGAAAAACTTTTTCCCACTGGACACAGAAACATATGTGCTGCTTTATCCACTGTGCACATGGACTCACACTTGTCCCAACGCAACGGAAAGTGTGGAATTTCTTCTACAAATCCTGGTTAAATCCACATTTGTGCTTCGGTTCGTTACAGACTGACCCACTGTTTGTGTCTCGCTCCTTCTGATGCAGAGACACATGTACACACCTGTTTGGTCACGACACACAGCAACATACATTCGGTTTGTCGATTAAAATTAACGTAATCGATGAAATTCTTAATGGTCAATTATCGATTAATCGATTAATCATGCCCATCCCTATTCTGGATATCTTGTTTTTAATGATCACGTGTCTGGGGTCATCACACCTGCTGCTCGCTCCATCAGCCCTGAAGAAGATGAAGGAGTCGAAACGCGTTGGTGTGACCGTTCATAAACACACCGCAAATCAGAGCCATTATTTTCGTTTTTACTCAACAAGAGTTCAAGCTCTCTGGTCTGATGAGCACCTGTCTGCACACGTTTCGCTCCAGTGCAGCTCCAATATCTTTATTTTTATACATTTGATTTTGTTGAGTTGTGTTGTGCTTAAAGAGGCGGGGTTTTACTCTATGGGGCGTTAACTCAACATAACAGTAACTTGCTCTATTCAAACAATGCATTAACACGTTTTATAAGCTTCATTTTCATTTCTGACGCTCTGAAACTCTCCTCTCTTTGCTCCTCCCATTAAGTCACTCCCCCTTCAGAGCGCTATCACAACACGATCGGTGTGAAACCCTCCGCTGAAACTACTGCACGTCTGAAACTACTCGAGTTGTACTGTACAGTTTTGCATCATGTTTTTGTGCTTGGGTGAAGTTGTACAGAATCTTACAGATAAAACCTCTTCAGGCGTGTTTTTGATGAGGGACAGAGTAGAAAGTAAAGCCCGACCGACAGTGTTGGGAGGGTTACTTTTCAAATGTAATCCCCTACAGATTACAGATTACAGATTACATACCCCAAAATGTAGTTTGTAACGTAATCCATTAATTATTTAAAGTGAGTAATGTAATCTGAATACTTTGGATTACTTGATATTGTCCTGGTTTTAGTCCTGGTTTAGTTCTGGTTTAGTTCTGGTTTTAGACCTGGTTTTAGTCTTGATTTAGTCCTGATTTTAGACCTGGTTTTAGTCCTGGTTTAGTCCTGTTTTTTTGTCCTGGTTTAGTCCTGTTTTTAGACCTGGTTTTAGTCCTGATTTAGTCCTGGTTTTAGTCCTGGATTTAGTCCTGGTTTTAGACCTGGTTTAGTTCAGGTTTAGTCCTGTTTTTTTGTCCTGGTTTTAGTCCTGGTTTTTTCCTGGTTTAGTCCTGGTTTAGTTCTGGTTTAGTCCTGATTTAGTTCTGGTTTTAGTCCTGGTTTAGTCCTGATTTAGTCCTGATTTTAGACCTGGTTTAGTCCTGGTTTTTTGTCCTGGTTTTAGTCCTGTTTTTTTGTCCTAGTTTTATTCCTGGTTTAGTCCTGGTTTAGTTCTGGTTTAGTCCTGATTTAGTTCTGGTTTTAGTCCTGGTTTAGTCCTGATTTAGTCCTGATTTTAGTCCTGGTTTAGTCCTGTTTTTTTGTCCTGGTTTTAGTCCTGTTTTTTTGTCCTGGTTTTAGTCCTGTTTTTTTGTCCTGGTTTTAGTCCTGGTTTTTTGTCCTGGTTTTAGTCCTGGTTTAGTCCTGGTTTAGTTCTGGTTTAGTCCTGATTTAGTTCTGGTTTTAGTCCTGGTTTTAGTCCTGATTTTAGTCCTGATTTAGTCCTGATTTTAGTCCTGGTTTAGTCCTGTTTTTAGACCTGGTTTTAGTCCTGTTTTTTTTTTGTCTTGGTTTAGTCCTGGTTTGGTTCTGGTTTTAGTTCTGGTTTAGTCCTGGTTTTAGTCCTGTTTTTAGACCTGGTTTAGTTCTGGTTTAGTCCTGGTTTTAGTCCTGTTTTTAGACCTGGTTTAGTTCTGGTTTAGTCCTGGTTTAACCCAAAATATGAAAACAGTTAAATCCCTCTGTGTAATCCATTTATTTCAACCAAGTAACTGTAATCCAATTACCACTCACTGAAACAGTAACTGTAACTGAATACAGTTACTCATCATTTGTACTCTGATTACATAACTCTGGTACTTGTAATCTGTTACTCCCCAACACTGCCGACCGATATATCAGTTGGTCATTGGGCATTTAGAGACGTATCGGCCTACATCTCGCCGATAGTCCACGTGGGCATGTTAGTTGTGGTTTTCAGACGTGATTATGCGCAAGAGTCAGTTTTTCCTGTTAATTATTTTGTATTTTGCCATGAAATATCAGAAAGGTAAACAACCAAAAATATCAAACTTGATCGTTTCTATTATGCTAGATTACAACAAAAATCTGCAGCGGAACAATATTAATTTTAGCTGCCCTCATCTGTATTAAAAAAAAAATATTGGCCTACAGCAGGTGTGCTCAATACGTCGATCGCGATCTACCAGTCGATCACCAAGGTCGTGTGGGTAGATCGCCGTGTCTCGTCTCGGACTCGCGTTTGGACTCGGTCTTGTCTCTCACTCGAGGTCTGACACTCAACAAGTGTGATCATATTTCATTCCGGCCGCTGCTGTTGGTAATAAACTTGTAGCGGGTGCAGGAGCGTGTGGGGCGTCTCAGTGCAGCCTGTGCGCTCATTTGAAACCCGCGGAGACTCTACGGCGCATCACAAACACACACGCTCCCTATGCACGGCTCGTCTGCGACAGCGTGTGCCCTCGTGTACCAGCGTGCATCACAGGGCAGGTTCAACTTTTTTAAAACTACTGCTACTGTATCGATATATCACCAAGAGTATTTTTAGGTGTGTTTTACTAAATTATTTTGTTACAGCTACAGTTTTGTTGCTTGTGGAGTGAAAGGAAACTCATTTATGCGACACATTTGACATTTTTACTGTTCTGATGATTAAAATGTTTGTGTTTCATATGAACTTTGCATAAGAAGTGGATTTAACAAAGACTTTTAGTATCACAGCCACGATTTAGCCTTTATTTTTTATTGAACCGTATCGAATCGATTTGAAATATATTATATCGAATCGAAAGTGCACTGTAACGAGATATGTATCGTATCGTGGCCTGTGTATCGAGGTATGTATCGTATCAGCAACTTCTTAATGATACCAGCCCTACTTCTCACGCTCTCGCTCTTTCCCGCGTAAAGCTCAGACAGGCTCCTCCCACAATGCGCAGATTAGAAGGACAAGACAAAACGCGAAGCAAAAACTGATCTAAATGTATGTTAGAGTGTTGGCACAGAGGAGCCAACAGCACAGAGCCGATCTACCGCGACACGTGGCTAAAGTTTGCCTAATAAACGTGCACAAATACATCTGGGTTTGGTTTGATAAATGTGCAGAGGCTAAATCCCGCTGTAAAACTCGTACTAACCATGTAACTCCAGTTAGGAACCTGAAAAAACAGGTTTAAAAATCCTAATCACTGTCTTTTCTGTAAAGTGCTATTGAAAGTTCTCTTCAGTCCAGTACAGTTTACTTGAATTTGTAGTCGGTTGATAATTTTTGACTTGGACATTTTATAAGCAGCTCGTGTGCTGAAAAAGCGTGGGCACCTCTGATTCAAGTGATTACAAACATGTAAAAAGTTGAATTGTGTTGTGCAGTTTTATCTCATGACGTTATGCAAGATACCTCAAAATGTGTTGTACATGTAAGAATGAATAATACATTTACAAATAAATATATGTTTAACGTTTTTGTATTAGGTGTTAGATCTTTCAGACACGATCATTTTAAAAGTAGCTCACATACTGTAAAGGTCTGAGCAGCCCTGGCCTACAGAAAGCTGTGATGTCACCTGAAACCAGCATTACCTCATTATGAAGCTGAGACTTTCTATATTATGTCCATTTAATCCAATTTACAGACAGATAAACGTCCTCATATGTGGCGCCGCATCAGTATTTATCTGTGGAGTCATTTGTCTGTGTCTGTGACGCCGTACTGCCCCTGAACGCACCACCAGACTCATGTCACTCTCGTTTAAAGGGCCCATATTACTAGGGGTGTGCAATAATATCAAAAATATCGATATATCGTATCGTTTAATGTGATGACACAGTATCGATATCGGGGACTGCTGTATCGATATATCACCAAGAGTATTTTTCGTATATTTTACTGAATTATTTGGTTACAGTTTTGTTGCTTTTTCAGAGGAAGGAAACTCGTTTATGCGACACATTTGACATTTTCACAGTTTTGATGAATAAAATGTTTGTGGTTTATATTCACTTTGCACAGGAAGTGGTTTAAGAAAAACTTTTAGTGTCACAGTCATAATTTAGCCATTATTTTTTGTTGAACCATATCAAATCAATTTGATACGTATCGTATTGAATCGAAAATGCACTGTATCGAGATATGTATCGTATCGGCAACTTCTTAATGATACCCAGCCCTACATATTACACTATATTGTGATCTACGGTATAAAGTTTCCTCATCACAAACAGACCTGGAGTTGTGTTTCGTTTCGTTCGCTCATGTTTCACACACAAACTCTGCAGATTTAGGCTCAGTTCTTCTTTCAAACAGAAAACAAGAGTCAATTTTGCGTAACATAGAACATTTCAGTTGTGCTTTTTGTCTCTCACCTGCATGTTTTCTCTGAGATCCGTGGCCTCCCTCAGGGACAGCAGCGCCGTTTTGAACACGTCGTCTATGGTCCGGATCAGCAGCACCCTCATGCTCGCGTACTCCCGGCTCTTCTTCCCCTTCCGCACCGACAGCCCCCTCTTGTGCGGCTTCCCTCCTCCTCTCCGGTTCGTAATCGCCACGTGAACGAAGAGCTGCGTGTGCGGAAGCATCTCCCCCGTGAGCGACTGAAGCGGCACGTGGCGAAAACCGGGCTGCAGGCATTCGAAGGGTATGGTGTACTGACCGATGAACTCGTCGCCGATATAATCATCGTCCAGAACCACGAATCGCACCATGGCCAACTCCGGCAGGTTTATCTGGAACTCGAAGCTCTCGTCGAACAAAGGGTTATCCCCGTTTTGGTGCACCGTCCTGGTCCTTTGTTCGGCGCAGTCCGCGGGAATTCCGTGGATCTCAACGTAGACGTAAGGGTCCACCACGTCTCCTTTAGCTCCAGATCCTTTCGGTTTGGGGAAGTTCTGCCCGCTGATGATCTTAATGTGGAGAAGCTGTGGAGAAACCCCTGGCACTGAATCTTTGGTGTTGGCACTAAAGTAGGACACTTGCTCCCTCATGATCGCAGGCCGGAGAACGTACCCGCAGTTCCCGTTCTGCCGAAACCACCCGATGTTCAGATCCATCATGAGTCCTGGAGTTTGGTAGTTCATGGCTACGATTTGGCACCCGCACTTCCAAAAATCTTGCGGATTCATATTGCTGGAGTCGATTCTCATGGGACTGGGGTAGACGCGCGCTAAAAACTTCTTGTTGTAGTTCACAAAATCGCCCGGGTAGTCGTTGGCACATCGGCTGGCGAAGACCTCGTTGAAGGAACACAGCTCCCACGGTTTCTGGTTCTGAAACGACGCCGGGAAATCTTTGAACTCCACAGATTGGCACATCGTCACCAAGTCGGAAAGATCCTTGGAAAGCTGGAATTTTTTGTGTACAATGGCAGGCGGCTGTTCCGTGGATTCTATGCTCAAACGTTGCGACATTTCCGCTCCTTCGTCTTCGTCCGTTACCTCCCCTTCCGTCGCTACGCAGTTCACACTTAACTTTTTACCTTTCAACAAGATCTTCCCCTTGAGCGACGCTGGCGAAGGCAGGTACGGATCTTCGGGTTTGGGCGAAACTAGGTGCATTTTATCCCCGAGGATTTTCTTCAAATGCTGGTACATGACTCTTTGCTGCTTTAACGAACAGTGGTTTTCTAGACAAAGTATGAGCGGGAATTCCGAAGCTACGAACGCGTATTTATTAATCACGTCGATAACGTTACGGAAAACGATCTGCGACGTCATCGTGTGTCCAGTGTAAATGACCGGCTCGTTGTCGGGACCGTCCCAGACGTCCAGCTCCACGCTCCTGCAGCCCATTTTCAAAGCTCGGATGTATCCCGTTACGTCGGAAGGGCCCCTGAACTGGTCTTCTATAAGATATGTGTTGTGCGAAGAATTGATAAAATAATGCGAGAGAGGTTGGTTCATATCTTGGCATACCGTTTTATGCTCTGGATCGAAGATATGACATTCCTGAGACATAAGGTAGTTGGTGAATCCGTCCAAAGAAAGCCAGTTGTTGATTTGCCCCTCTTTCGATGGTTCATACTTCTGGATAACCTCTATGCTTGTTTCTTCGCTAACCTGCGGCATACCCTGCTCCGCCTCGAGAAAAATCATCAAGTCCTTGGTATCTAAAAACTCCTTGTTGCTAGAAAACTGTACAAATAGGAAATAAATCTCTGGCCTCGTGCACAAATCGTGGTAAACTTCGATGAACTCGTCTCTCGTAACGTCAGAACCGACTCTGTCTTTCGCCTTGAGCAGCTCCTTAAATTTCAGTTCCGTTTTGACGTTTTTGAGTCCGGGGTTGAGCTCTTTGATGAGCTGAACCGCTGTGCATATGCTAATCTGTTTGCTGTGGCTAGTGTCCGCGTTATCAAAAAGTTGGCTCAACCACGACGAGCGCATGTTGTTCTGGCTGCTCTCGATCACGTTTAACGAATGCTTCCCGTACGAAATCAGATACCTCAGTCCCGTCACCCAAATGTTGGCGACGTCAGCAGTGTTGGCGACCAAATCCAGCGACTCGTAATTGTCCCCAAAGATGATCGAAAAGGCGCAGTCCTCTGAGATCTGCTCGTAGGTCCCGTTCGTTCTAAAAGTGTCCGTGTTCTTCCCCGTGCGCACTTCTTTGATGGACTTCACGTCGATCTTGGCCTTGTCCGATTCTTTCTTGGAGGGCTCCCACCGGAGGGACTGCATGTCTGCGTCCAGGAGGAAGTAGCGGTGGTAGACTCTGGAGTTGGAGCGGACCTTCTTGAGCTCTGTGCCCTCCACCATGGCGCTGAGGCAGTCGCTGGCGCTGCTGATCTTCTTCTCCGTGGGCATGCTGCTGAAGGACACCGTCTTCTTACGTTCTTTGCGCTGCCTGGAGCCATCCTGAAACACAGAAACGGAACAGATTAGAGAGGTCAATATACAAGAGCTGATATGGTTTTAAGGGTGTATTGTGTAACATTGTGTAACGCTTGCAGGTAAAAATGACAAAATATTTTATTGTGTATTTCGTGTAGATTCCACCATTGTCACATTTTGCAGAAATACAAATTAATGACCTGGGACAATCTTATTCAATTTAAAAATATCTGTCTAATGTACAAGATTAAACATGGCTCGGCTCCCCCTTCGCTGAATGACTTTGTAAATTTCAGATCTAGTGAAGGCAGAGTGAGCAGAGGAGCAGTGAGGGAAGAGGCATTATTCCTCATAGAAAAACTGGATTTGGTCTGTTTTCTCCGTCAGAGCTTCTCATCAGTGGAGACAGAACATCTCCCTCATTCTCTGCTTTTAAAAAGAAAGCTAAAAAGTGGCTTTTAGAAATGCAAACGTGTGAACACTAAAACTTTTATTGTATTTTTGTGATCTTATTGTACATTTGTGTAATTTTTGATGTGTAACTTTTAAGTGTATTTTCTTTTAGGATGCATTTTTGACATCTGGCAAAGGGAACCGATGCAAATTAGCTGTTATCAGCGAACTCGGGCACATTTACATTGTTTTGATGTTGATTAATGTGCATTGTCCCTTTTCAAATAAATAAATAAATGTTGACAGCGTTTTTGGGGGCTTTAAAAATGCAAAAAATCTGAAACTAGCCTCCAGAGTGGAAAAGTTGAATCCACTCCGCCGTAGTGTTTCCGTCTACACTGCCCAAGACGCAAAACTCTGGTCAGATGTGCTCAGGTCACGTACGCATTTACGTCACAAACATCACCACCGAGTCGCCCGACATGCAAACACAATTGAATTCCATACAGTTTTCCATCATTGTATGCACACAGATTTAATCCCCAAAACACTCATCTAAACGCGGAATTGTTACGACTAGGGACGAGCATTCGATGAAATTTTCTTAATCGATCGTCGGAAGAATTAACGATCGATTATCGATTAATCGTTAACGTTTTTATATTAAAATGATCATCATTATTATTACTATCTGCACTAATCTGCATAAATAAATTCAACTTTACGACATATAAACATAACGACTCTAGATCCACATCAGCTGTTTGACATTATAATGTGTTTAATTCAGTTTTGTTCAAATCTCACAGAAACAAAACTTAAAACCACATCACTAATTTACATAAACTAAGTGAAGATAAAACTCCAGCTCTTGTGTCGCTGATGTGGTTCAACTTGTGTTGGATTAAAAGACATGACTCAGGTGAATACAGGTCAGTGTGACCAGATTTGTGTTTGTCAAAACCAGGACAGCGTACGGGGGGAGGGGGGCGGGGCCTCGTCATCCACATTGAGCGACTCTCACCTGGAAAAACTTTTTCCCACTGGACACAGAAACATATGTGCTGCTTTATCCACTGTGCACATGGACTCACACTTGTCCCAACGCAACGGAAAGTGTGGAATTTCTTCTACAAATCCTGGTTAAATCCACATTTGTGCTTCGGTTCGTTACAGACTGACCCACTGTTTGTGTCTCGCTCCTTCTGATGCAGAGACACATGTACACACCTGTTTGGTCACGACACACACAACAACCTACATTCGATTTGTCGATTAAAATTAACGTAATCGATGAAATTCTTAATGAACAATTATTCGATTAATCATGCCCATCCCTAGTTACGACCAGCTCGTTGGGGTGAGGGAAGAAACAAAAATAAAACCAAGATGGAAAAATTGAATAAATGAAGTAATGTTTAATTAACAGGAATGTAAAGGTAAATCAACAAAACACTAAAATATACAGAAAATCCTCTAAACTAAGAAACAAAACTACAGACGACGAGTTTTTGTGCCACAAAACGGGTCACACAGGCTTAAAAAATAACGAGTGGTTAACTAAAGGGACACAAACAAAACTAACACACAAGTTCCTCAAATTAAACCAAATAAGCACAACACAAACAGAATCAAGTGACCAAATGTGTGACCAAGTGTGCGGAAATATTGAAATATCGATATATCGTATCGTTTAATGTGATGATACAGTATCGATATTGTGGGCTGCTGTATCGATATATCACCTAGAGTCTTTTTTTGGTGTATTTTACTAAATTATTTTGTTACAGCTGCAGTTTTGTTGATTGTTTAGAGGAAGGAAACTCGTTTATGCGACACATTTGACATTTTCACTGTTTTGAGGATTAAAATGTTTGTGTTTCATATGAACTTTGCACAAGAAGTGATTCAACAAAGACTTTAGTATCACAGCCACGATTTAGACATTATTTTTATTGGACCTTATCGAACTGATTTGAAATATATTGTATTGAATTATATCAAATCGTAAGCTCACTGTATCGAGACATGTATCGTATCGTGGCCTGTGTGTCGCGATATGTATTGTATCGGCAAATTCTGAATGATACCCAGCCCTAATTAAAACACACACAAAACTCAAGACCACAGACCTGGGACCGTAACAGGAATAAAAAGTGAAGATTTTAAGATACTTAAAGCTTTAAGTCAACGCCAATACCCGATATTAACTGATTCTGTCCTACAAAGGCAAAAGACTTTAACTCTCCAGATGTGAAACTGAGAAAAATGACTTCAAAGTTTCTGTTTTGTCCAGACAAAAGTATAACAAAAGGCAGGGCTCCCAAAAACACAATTAGTATACATGAATAATGAACAATAGTGTAATGAAGAAATCTTTGCATGTGGAAAATACTGAGCTCATATTGGACCTTTGACTCTTATTTTGCATTTCCTGTATCTGCCTTTGTGTCTTGAGCCAAAAATAAGTTTTCGTGCAAAGGCCAAATGCAAAAACTGACATGATCATTATTATTATTTGCTTAATTTTGCCCAGACTTCCATCCGTTACAAGAAAAACACCTCACCGAAGTCGAGTCATTATGGAGTTTGTTTGAAATGATCTAGAAGAGGTTTGGATTTCCTTTTTAAATTGCTGATCAGGATCGTGCGGCGACGCTTACGCAGTTTAACAGTCTGACTTTGCAGTATGACATTGTGTACAGTATGAAGAAATACACACAATACTTCCACATTAAAGATTAAAACTGACGTATAATTGAACACAAAGGTTTATTTACTGAATGAGTTCAGACCCTGAGTCAAGGCCAAAACTAAAAGAAGGAGGCAAGAGGTTGGATTTTAAAAGAAAATATACTTAAGAACTAAATCACAAACTAAACATAAGCAGGTTCTACCTTTGGCCTTCGCACGAAAACTTATTTTTGGCTCATGATACAAAAGCAGCGAACAGGAACTGACAAATAAAGTCAAAGGGCAATTTTGAGCTCGATGTTTTTCATGATATTTATTCACAAGATAAAGGAGGTTTCACATACAAACAAAATGACATGAACTCATTTTTGACCAAACATGATTTTTCCCCGAAATTGTCAATGAAAGTTTAAAATACCATTACAGAGACGCAGCAGCTTTGTAATTATAATGACCAAAAAAAAAAAAGAATGAAAATCTATCATCTGTGGACGTGTTGAGGCCAAATAAACATCACCCAATAGAAAAAAAGGCTCCCTCATTTTCTATTGGCTGTTAGGTTGTCAATCAAACTCCCTACGTTTGTAGTGTAACTGACTCGTCGGCGCGCGGGGATTATGTGGTTTATGCAGCGGTTCTTAGAGGCTTTTTCAAACTGTAGCTTCCTCACAAAGTTTGCCGCGATGTCGGACGAGAATCCACGACCAGTTCGCCGCAAAAGAAAGTCAGTTTTTGAGGTTGCCGAAAAAAGAAGAGAAGAAGGGGAAAAGGAGCGAAGACAAACTGAGGTGATTCTTGGAGATTCCTTCCAGCAATTGTGCGACTGAAGCAGACGAAGGGTCAAAAGACTGAAGACGCGTCGGCCACTAAATTATTTCTAGACAGGAAACTTCAACAGTAATTCTGAACACCCACTGGATGTAAACAAATGTGATTTCTAGAGTAAAGAGGCGGGAGGAGGTGTTTCTACTGAGGTTGTGGAGGAGGGAGGTGGTGTCACATGCACAACATTTGAAACAGGACGGTCGCTGTATTTCACTTCCCTTAAAAAATCCTCTATACAACGTTTAAAGATAATCAAAGTATAATGGATGTGGCGGGGCTCTATTAAAGTGCAGGTGGTTTATTGTGCCAGTGTCCAAAGTGCAAAAATCCCCAAAACAGTGCAAAAATATTTACAGTGAGCAAAACAGTCCAAAAAGTATTTACAACAAAGAAACAGGGTTGAGTTCAGCATTAACTGTCCCCTTTAAGATTCTGTACAGCACACCGACGTTACCTGCTCTGTAACCGGTGGCAGACTGATTAACAGCCAGGAACGGCTCCCCTTTATACCACCTGACTCCTCCCACTGAGCAACACATCAAAATCATTCTACAGACAAACAATTTAACCATAAACCTACCTTGTCTATGCTACGTTGAGCACACAGTAATAATGTACATTAAATGTCAAAAATAATAGCTGAAAAACGTAAAGAAAATCGTATTACATGACGCGCGTCACATGGTCAGCACCACGGCGCGAACAGCGCCTATTTCAACTACCAGGAAATAGTGGCTCGGTTTGGCAGAGGCGCCGCGTCGGAGGAGAGAGAGACGGCGTCATCGCACAGGTAAGAGACAAGTATGAAATAAACTACTGTAACGCGCTCAAGTGTGCAGCCTGCGAATTAGTAACGGAGGAAAGAGGGGAGAAGGCGATAACAGTGAATACGACGCAGATGAATGAAACAGCGGGAAACGGGGAGTGAACTGGTGTGTGTGGGATGAATCAGCGTGTGTGTGCGCGGGCACGTCACTGCAGACCGCGGGTACGTGTGGGGGAAAACACCACCTAAAATCATAGACGGACTGACTCCGTCACAATGGAACACAAAGGTGTATTTATTTCATGTGTTCAGACCCTGAGCCAAGGCCAAAACAAAAAGAAGGAGGCAAGAGGTTGGATTTTAAAAGAAAATATACTTAAGAACTAAATCACAAACTAAACATAAGCAGTTTCTACTTTTGGCCTTTGCACGAAAACTTATTTTTGGCTCATGAAACAAAAGCAGGGAACAGGAACTGACAAATAAAGTCTAAGGTCAATTTTGAGCTCGATGTTTTTCATGGTATTTATTCAATGAAATGAACTCATTTTTGACCAAACATGATGTAGGGATTGCCAATTTTTCCCCGAAAACATGGCCAATTTAACACAAATTTGATCCATTTGTGTTATGTAATTGATTTATCCTGTGAGTAACTTCCGAACAGCTTTGTATGAATAAAAGTTGAGTCATTATGAAATGTCTCCAGTCTCCATCAGCCATTAAATATTCTTTTTATCAAATCAAATACTGTGAGTATTGTGACCTGCTGCTGCGCTCAGGTGCTCAAGGTGGATTAGGACAAAGCCTCGTTGTGAAACAGGGCCTCAAAAGAAAAGAAAAAAGAGATAATCTCCTTTTTTGTTTCTCTCCACGGAAATCTTTGGTAAACGGCGAAGATTTGTACGATTTAAGAGAAACAAGAGTGAATATAATAAATATAAAGCTCAGTCAGGCAACCGAAATCTGATCCGACAAAGATTCAAAATACAATACCAGTATCGATATCGGTGCATCTCTACCTGGAATGTTCCACAGTATGGCATTAAGCTCATTTATCTTCATGGAAACAAACGTGATGCCAACAAGCCGAGTTACAAGTCAAATCTGAGGAGTTTTTTCAAGTTTTTCAAATTATTTTGATGAATCAAATCACCTGTAAATGAATAAATGCAAGATGGATAAGTTTAATGCCATATTGCAGAACATTCCAAAACAAAACTAATGAAATTTCTATGAAGACAAGCAAGCAAAAGCTGATATTTAGTTTTTTGGTCGATCTGCTGCCTGAAAACACACGCAAAACTTTATCTTAACACTTTAACAAGAAGAGAAACTGCACAACTTTGTTCTGGGGTGAGGGGAGGATGGAGCGTGAGATTGACAGGTGGATCGGTGCAGCGTCGGCAGTGATGCAGTCGCTGTATCGGACCGTTGTGGTGAAGAGGAGCTGAGCTGAAAGGCAAAACTCGATTTACAGGTCAGTCTTTGTTCCTCCCCTCACCTCTGGTCATGACTCTGGGTAACGACCGAAAGGACGAGATCGACGATACAAGCGTCGAAATGAGTTTCCTCCGCAGGGCGTCTGGGCGTCTCCCTTAGAGACAGAGTGAGGAGCTCAGTCACACGGGAGGAGCTCGGAGTAGAGCTGCTGCTCCTCCACATCGAGAGGAGCCAGTTGAGGCTCGGCATCTGTTCTGATGCCTCCTGGACGTCTCCCTCGGGAGATGTTCTGGTGTCCCACCTGGAGGAGGCCCCGGGGAAGACCCAGGACACACTGGAGGGACTATGTCTCTCGACTGGCCTGGAAACACCTTGGGGTCCCCCCGTAGGAGCTGGAGGAAGTGTCTGGGGTGAAGGAAGTCTGGGAGTCCCTACTTAGACTGATGCCCCAGCGACCCGGCCCCAGATAAGCGGAACAAAATGGATGGATCGATGGAGAAACTGCACAAACACAGTTCCCTTATGGGTTTGTGGTCAAAAAAAGGCAGTGGGTGAGTTTGTCTTAAATTTAAATAGCATAATTTGAAGAAAATAAGTAAAATCAGCCCAACATATCAGCTTAAAAATAGCTTATCGGCCATCGGTTGCTCTGGATTCTAAAAAAATCTGTATGATATTAAAGATTAACTACCGAACTTTTCTTGAATAAATGTGTAAATGTTTTAATTCTACTAATGCGTTTCATTTATGTATCACCATTATGAACATTCATAGATTCATTTGCTCAGTCCACACTCTGGCGGTTACGGTGGTAAGAATTTCTTGGTCAACTAAAGACGTCAAGTCGATCCATTAGACAAAACCACGACTACAGTTCAGGAATTATTTATACAGAAACAGAATACGAGGAAACTGTTTTCGTATAAAGACGGATTAAACTTGTGAATCATGAGTTTTATATTTAAACACCAAAAATACAACATTTTCGGCAAACTATCTCTGACTTCTCCTTTCTGCTGTCCTGTAGAAATCAGTGCACCAGACAAAAAATACGTAATGAAGAAGGAAAAAAACATATAAATCGCACTTTTGGGGGAAATTTCTTTTATAAAATCAGAAACCAGGAACTGACATTTCCTGTGTAAAGTCAAGTTGTAGTAAAAACAATAGAAGAGAGAAGAACAGACTGTTAACACCACTGTCACATATTTCACAGTTCTTCAGATAAACTATAAACAACAGAACAGAACAAGTTTAACTAAACTCTCCGTCTCACTCCAAATCACTAAATCACTTCAATTCTTCATCCTCGGTGTCACTTCTGAACAACTCGACCTCGACAATCCATGTCGTTCGTTAATTAGTTTTTCAACATAAAACCAAAGATAAGAAAACGAAATTGCTATTTTCTTCATTATTTGTCTCCAAAACCAAAATGAAAAAAAAAACAACAGATGATTCGATTTTTCGAAAAAACGGATAACGACCGTTTCCTTGATTTAAACAGGACTAAACCAGGTCTAAATGGGTCTCAGTTCTGGTCTGGTCCTGGTCCTTTTTTTTATATTTTTTCCTGCGGAATACCTCGGGGAAGCCCTTTATAATGAGTGTAACAACGAGGCCAGTTACGTCGCCCGGGTCGGCGTCACCAGGGCCCCACCCTGGAGCCAGGCCTGGGGTGGGTGCTCGACAGCGAGCGCCTGGTGGCCGGGCCTTTTCCTGTGGGGCCCAGCAGGGCACAGCCCGAAGGAGTGACGTGGGGCCGCCCTTCGATGGGCCCACCACCTGTGGGAGGATCCATATGGGGCCGGTGCAAGGAGATCTGACCGGCGGTCGAAGGCGGGGACCTTGACGACTGGATCTCTGGACATGGAGACTAAGCAATTCTTGTGGTGGTAAAATACTATTGTAGCCACATCTGCCCTGGGACAGACTGACAAATGCAAGGCTGCCAATCTGCACTGTCCAATCCTACCACACACCTTCCAATCACCAACAACACTCCTGCAACTCAACTATGCAAAAACAATTGAACCTCTACACACTTTCTATCTGATTATGAACCGTTTTTTCAGTTGTAAATTAGTGAGAAAGAGCCACGTGAGTCACTACATGAGCTGGTTGGCAGTGTTTTGGTGATTCACCCCGTTTCACTTCTCCATCTGAAAACGCTGTTCTAAAGCCGCGCTACTGTCCAAGAATAAAAATATATACATGTTATTAGGTTCTTCTTCAGACCAAGAGTTTGTTTTCATAGTTTCCACGGCTCCCTGCTCCTCTTCCTCAGAGTCTCGTGATGTTTCTGTGTCGTGTTGCTCAGTTGATTTAAACAGGTTTTGGCGCTGTCCTCCCACAGGTGGAGGCAGGACGACAGCGCCACCTGCAGTCACACTTCCTCAGGACAGAATCCCAGGTGTGTGAGAGTAAAAAAGCCCCTCATCCCGCTTTATTGTCCCTGGAACGGAGCAAACATCACAAACAAACGCCCTCGCTGGATTAAAGAGGCAATCGAAATATGGAATCATGCCCACGGGACGATAAACCAGGACGAGGGGCTGTTTTACTCTCACACACCTGAGATTCTGTCCTGAGGTAGTGGGACTGCACAGGAACCGAGAGGAAGACAGCTGCAAAACCTGTTTAAATCAACTGAGCGACATGTCACAGCCACATCATGAGACTCTGAGTAGGTTGGGCTGTATCCAAATTTTTTGTTAAACTTTCTCAGGAATTTACCGAGGTGTACAGTATTGTTTCAGTACGACTTTGGTAAACTACAAAGCCACACTGCTATACGATCTATGTGTACGACCTGTACACATATAATCTCTGGAAAGTTTCACATGAACCACCTCCAACACGACAGACACACAGAACAGACTCACCATCAGCAGAACACCCCTCTGTCACAGAGAGAACACTCATATTCCACTGAGTCGTGTCCTTTAGTCCGACAGAAACTGAACCACATCAGACATAAGGAAAGAACTGATTTACAGTTTATGCGAATGAGCATAAACTGTTTCATTTAAGTTTCATTTCTGTAAAACGTAAAAAAATGCGGCAAATTGCAAAAGTACTAGTATTTTTTTTGGGGGGGGGGACCAGCTCGCTTGCGGTCGGACTTGTCGTCTTGTCTTTTTCTCTTATGAGCGTCAAGTGACAACGGATAACAAACGGTGACAAACTAATCGAACGTCATCGCGCCACACAGTTAAAAGAAACATTATAGACACTTTTAGTTTTAAATTGTTAAACTAAAATTAAACTGAAAATACAACCACACATTTGTTCATGCTCATTTATGAAACAGTGATGAAACTGATACTGTTGATACTTTTTGATTCCGCGGGAAACTGTAATACTGCACAACCCCAACTCTGAGGAAGAGCGAAGGGAGCAGTCGAAACTGTCAGGTATGAAAACTGGTATATTAAGCTTTTCCCAAATCCTGTAGGAAGAAGAACAATAACGTCTTTACTCTTGATAAAATTCACCAAACATTCTCTTTGTTCCGGCTTTAAATCCTCGATCTCAGGAATCGTTGACAACACAGAATGTCTGTCTCTTCTCTGATTGGTTGGTGCCTGAAATCACACTTCCGGAGTTTTTTTACAAACCGTCTAGTGTATTCTGATTCCTGAACTAGTCTCTGTTGAGAAACGAAATTGAGCGGAGGCACTAGGTGGCGCCAGACTGGCTTGGAATGTTCCACAATGTGACATTAAACAGCTCGAGTTTACGTTTATTCAATTACAGGTGGTTTTACATCTCAAAAATACCTCGAAAAACAAACATTCTGACTGTGAGCGGCGTCGCCTCTCCACAGATCTGAACTCTAACTCGGTCTGGTTTGGTCTCCATGACGACAGAACGGTTTAAAACCTTACTGTGGAACATTCCAGACAAAGCAACAACATACGGACCCTCCACCAGAAAAGTTATACAAAACATCTTTTAAAAGTGCATATGACAAGTTTTTATTCTCTGATTCTACAATTTTAATTTAATTTAGTGGGATAATAATTGCTGTAAATGTAAGTTATAGTTTTACACCCAGTTTTTTTAAGAAAAGCTAAAAAATATAAGCAGAAAGTTCTATTTTAGAGTCTGAGTTTAAAATTTCACTTATGACTTCCTGTAAATATAAATTAAAACAAATTTAATGCATAACTTATTCATTCCAGAGCTCTATATCTTTCAAAAACATAACACTTTATACTCTTCTTTAAAGACTTAAACACAGTGTTCGACTTTTTTTTTTTTTTAATCATCACTCCGGTTGTTCCACACACTAAGTCCTTGAACAGAAATACAATCACTTTTTTTTTTTTTCTTACTTCTTACTGTGAAACATTCCAGACGAAGAAAACTCAAGCAACATCTTCATTGAGAAAAATATTTGACGAACCCTCCACCAGAAAGTTACAAATGCTCCTTTGAAAATAAAAGATAGGTTACAAAAAGGCAACCAAATGAGACTATAAAGCTCTAAAGTCAATGTTTTTCTGCCATTTTTATTTTAAACAACGTGCTTTTCACCAAATCAGAGCTGCGAAATAAAACAATTAAACTCAAATTTGATCTGATCCTCTGACTGTGGGACATAAGACGACTGTGGTTGTGTAATTCTCCATCGAAAGTGTCGCAGCAGCAGCTTTAGTCACCTCCACAAAAACATCTGAAGGGCTGAAGATCTAAAACCGCGATAAGCACTTTTCTGCGTCTCTCCCTCGCCTGTGCTTTACTGTAAACACGGTGAGGTGACGGGAACGGGAACGGCTCACGCAGAGTCAATATTTTCTGTTTAATGTGACGGCTCCTTGTGTTTGGTTTGAATGATTTCACACCTGATGCACTTGGGTCTTTTCCGTGGCCGTGAACACGACCGGACAAAAGTCTGGACCACAGACGGTTTAAAGACGTAAACTGAGGGAGAGTCACGTCACCCACAGCCAGTGTCGGGAGTAACAGATTACAAGTACCAGAGTTATGTAATCAGAGTACAAATGATGAGTAACTGTATTCGGTTACAGTTACTGTTTCAGTGAGTGGTAGTTGGATTACAGTTACTTTGTTGAAATAAATGGATTACACAGAGGGATTTTCCTGTTTTCATTTTTTTTTTTTTCCTCAGTAATTCCTCTCATTGCCGGACACTAAACCAGGTCTAAAACCAGGACTAAACCAGGTCTAAACCAGGTCTAAAACCAGGTGTAAACTAGGTTTAAACCAGGTCTAAACCAGGTCTAAAACCAGGACTAAACCAGGTCTAAACCAGGACTAAAACCAGGTGTAAACTAGGTTTAAACCAGGTCTAAACCAGGTCTAAACCAGGACTAAACCAGGTCTAAAACCAGGACTAAACCAGGTCTAAAACCAAGTCTAAAACCAGGACTAAACCAGGTCTAAAACCAGGACTAAACCAGGACTAAACCAGGTCTAAAACCAGGACTAAACCAGGTCTAAAACCAGGACTAAACCAGGACTAAACCAAGTCTAAAACCAGGTCTAAACTAGGTCTAAACTAGTTCTAAACCAGGTCTAAACCAGGACTAAACCAAGACTAAACCAGGTCTAAACCAGGTCTAAACCAGGACTAAACCAGGTCTAAACCAGGTCTAAACCAAGACTAAACCAGGACTAAACCAGGTCTAAACTAGGTCTAAACCAAGACTAAACCAGGTCTAAACTAGGTCTAAACCAGGTCTAAACCAGGACTAAACCAGGTCTAAACCAGGTCTAAAACCAGGTCTAAACCAGGACTAAACCAGGTCTAAACTAGGTCTAAACCAGGTCTAAACCAAGACTAAACCAGGACTAAACCAGGACTAAACCAGGACTAAACTATGTCTCAAACAGGATTTAACAGGACTAAATCCTGCTGTGTGGACGTGTTTCTTCTTCTTCTTTTATCAATAATATATTTTTAATTTGGTTCAGTAAAATCTGATAGTAAAATGGATTCTGTTACAAACTACATTTTGGTGTGTGTAATCTGTAATCTGTAGGGGATTACATTTTAAAAGTAAACTTCCCAACACTGCCCACAGAATTCAGCTCCAGTCAAATGAAGCTCATCGAGGACTGCAGTTATGGGAGTGAATTAGATTAAATTCACTGTTACGGTGCAGCAACAGTAAAAAAACAAAAGGAACTACATAGACCATGATCCTCTGGTGCTGTCAGTGAGTGTGTTTACATGTACATCAATGACACGGTTATGGTTTCTTCATGGTGCATGTAAACGCAGTACCCGGTTTCAGTAACATAAAGTTGAGTCACATGTGTCCAAAAGACACTTTCCAGCCTTTCACCACAACAGTAGAGACATAAATAAATTGACCAACATAAATAAAGTGACCAAACGAGTGAAATGACTGTAAAATTAAGAGCTGCGCTAAACCTGCACACGTACAATCTGCACTCGTGTGATCGATGAAAAACTAAAACATGAACTATCTCCTGTACAACACACACACAGAACAGACTCACCATCATCAGCACCTCTTCTGTCACAGAAATAACTCACATAATCCACAGAGTCGTGTCTTTTAGTCCAAAAGAAGCTGAACCTCATCAGCGACACAAGGAGCAGCTGTTTTTATCACCGCTAACAGTTTATGCTAATTAGCCAATGTGGTCTTAAGTTTTGTTTCTGTAAAACATAAACAAATGTGATCAGAGCTGAATGATCTGATCAAACGGGCTGATGTGGATCTACAGTGGTTCTGGTTTATATGTTGTAAAGTTGAGTTTATTTATGCAGAAGATTTTAATGAAGAATCTGTTGGTTTGATGTGTGCAGTGGATTGTGGGAGATCTCGTAGCTCCTTAGCTTCTTATGCTAAAGGAGCTCACGGTTTGTATTTTTCCTGGTTTATGAAATTGATTTAAGTTCATTTTTGTGCTTGTGCATTTGTAAGATTATGTCAAAAAACCGGACACTCCATTTGATCATGTCCACGTGGATATGAGTGTCTCTGTTTCTCAGTAAACACAGTAACACGAACACTGACAGAACCAGGACTGATGTGCATGTAAACACACTCACTGTATTCATTCTTCATATTACCATAGGACCATTATAAGAATAATTAAGCAAAAATCATGTAGTTTGATTTATTTTGCTGCCCCACGATATTATTGTGAGACTTTAGACGATACAATATCACGATATTATATTTCGTTTTTTGTTACAAGCAAATTCAATTCCAAATCCAAACTTTTGACTGGTGTGTGGTGGAGTGTTACAGCTTAAGTTTGTTTTAAGTGAAAGTGGAAATTAACACTAGTGTTGAAGTAAAGACCGCACTAAACCAGACCAAGACCAGTCCACAGGGTCCACAGGGTCCACAGAGTCCACAGAGTCCACAGAGTCCACAGGGTCCACAGAGTCCACAGAGTCCACAGAGTCCACAGGGTCCACAGAGTCCACAGGGTCCACAGGGTCCACAGGGTCCACAGAGTCCACAGAGTCCACAGGGTCCACAGAGTCCACAGAGTCCACAGGGTCCACAGGGTCCACAGAGTCCACAGGGTCCACAGGGTCCACAGGGTCCACAGGGTCCACAGAGTCCACAGAGTCCACAGGGTCCACAGGGTCCACAGGGTCCACAGGGTCCACAGAGTCCACAGGGTCCACAGGGTCCACAGAGTCCACAGAGTCCACAGAGTCCTGAGACCAGGACAAGACCAAGACCTCTGAGGATCGAGACTGAGACAAGATCAAGACCTTTAAAGGTCGAGACCAACACAAGACCAAGACCACAGGGTCCCAAGACCAGGACAAGACCAAGACTTTTAAAGCTTGAGACTGAGACAAGACCGAGACCATGGCCCATCGAGACCAAATCAAGACCATCTTTGTCATTTCCTGGCAAACTGCACTGAAACACTCTGTGCCCATTTTCTGGACCCTCGACCAAGACCAAGACCAAGCTCCAACGAGACACAAGACAAGACCCAAACCAGACCAAGACCAAGCTCCAATGAGACGAGACAAGATTGAGTCCAAATGCGCTTGAGTCTGGGACAAGACCAAAAAAGCGGTCTTAAGGCCGGTCTCGAGACCAAGACCAAGTCTCAATTACTGCAACGCTTCTAAACACTACATAAACTTTTACTTCTGAACTGTGTAAATGGAGTTTTAATAAAACTCTTCACTCTTCCCAGCTCTTTTTGAACCATTTTAGTGCAAGTCACATCTGCAGCTTTTTGGTCAAAAACTGCAATTTGTGCTGCAATTTCAAGTACTATGTGACATCTCAAATGACTACCCTGATTAAAACCACGTATGCAGGGGCCAAATTTGAAATCTGGTTTCCCGTTAGACCAACTCTGTGCACCCCCTGCCCTCGCCCGTCCTCCCCCCCGAGAGCCCAGACTGACGTAAGGAAAAACCGAACAGGCCGCTTCTCAAGAACAGCTCCATGTTTCATTGTTTAGTCACAGCCCTGACCTTTGACCTCTGAGAAAACTTCCTAAACAACACTGAACTTGTCGCTTTTCTGACAACCATCACGATTACAGTTACATCTGCAATTTAAGTTTTGAAATCAAGACTTAGTAGAACTTTTGTGATTTGATAAACGTGACAGTTAAATGTTTTTACTGATCAGTTACAATAAACTGTGAAGCCTTAATCCTCAGAATCAGATGGTGAATAATGTGACGTTTAAAGGACAATAACTGAAATATCATGATATTGTATTGTCAAAACTCTCACAATAACATCACGGACTGTCACAATATGTCACATTTCAAGGTTTTTCACTTAAAAGTATTTTAAAAAAAAGATCCTTTACTTAATTTATTGCATAAGCTAAAAAAAAAATTATTAAGTACTTTTAAATCTTTGGAGTGTGACAGTAATGAGTCAAACTGAAATCTGATGGAGAGATTTAAAAAGGAAAAATTAGCACATTTCCAATTCTGTTCCAAAATATCGCTATAAATATCGTCCTGTGAGATGCATATCATGATACTACCATACCGTGAGAATCATATCGTAATAAAATTGTATGTGAGACTTGGATATTGTGATAATACCATACTGTGATGTTTGGATAAAGTGATAATATCATACTGCGAGATGCTTATTGTGATAATATTGTCCCGCGAGATGTGGATATCGTGATAATACCATGCGTGAGATGCATATCGTGATAATATTGTACGTGAGATTTGGATATCGTGATAATATTGTATCATGGGGTTTGAATATCGTGATAATATTGTACTGTAAGGTGCATATTGTGATAATATCATACCGAGAGATTTGGATAACGTAATAATACCGTACTGTGAGATGCATATCGTGATAATATTGTATGTGAGATTTGGATATCGTGATAATATTCCGCGTGATATTTGGATATAGTCATAATATCATACCGTGAGATTTTGATATCGTGATAATGTTGTATGTGAGATCTGGATATCGTGATGATACCGTACTGTGAGATGCATATCATGATAATAATGTACCATAAATTTGAATATCGTGATAATATTTCACGTGAGATTTGGATATCGTGATAATACCGTACCATGAGATGCACATCGTGATAATATCGTACAGTGAAATTTGGATATCAGCTTCTGAAACTAGGGATGTTCTGAAATATTTTGTTGTTGTTTAGGGTTTTTTTTTATACTTTTTTATACGATATTTGTTCTGATAAGTGACCTACACATTTTAGGACCACAAATTGATCAAGATTTCACTTTTAACAATGATAACAAAACCTATTCCTCTGGTAAATAAAATCATTTTATATCATAGTTCCATAGTTTCTGTTTTTCCTGTGGTCTGCATCACTTTGTACCTTGAACCTTTGACGTAAACCAAACAGACAAAAGAGGATCTGCAGGGTGAACGCGGCGTGTGCAGGTGTGAACGCGGCGTGAACGCGGCGTGAACGCGGCGTGTGCAGGTGTGAGCGCCGCCCAAACTTCCTCTCGTTAGTGAAACTGTAAAAACAGCGAAGGAACCTGGAGCCGATCCGTGTCCAGTCGACCGGACCGGACCGAGCCGAGAGGAGCCGGGGTCTGAACGCAAGACTGAACCTAATCCTGATAATCTGGACAAGAATGTTCCACAGGTGCTGCCCTCGAGCTGGGTCCTCCGTGTGTGTGTGTGTGTGTGTGTGTGTGTGTGTGTGTGTGTGTGTGTGTGTGTGTGTGTCTCTTTCATCCTGGAATGTACAATCTGATCGTCATAATTCCCATTGTCAAAGGACATTTCACCAGTGTAAAAAAATGTAAGAAACTCTACAACAACTCACCCTTATGTAACAGATAATACTCCCTACAACTGCACAACAACTCACCCTTATGTAACAGATAATACTCCCTACAACTGAGAAACAACTCAGATAATACTCCCTACAACTGCACAACAACTCACCCTTATGTAACAGATAATACTCCCTACAACTGAGAAACAACTCAGATAATGCTTCCTACAACCGTACAACTCCCCTTTATGTAACAGATAATACTCCCTACAAGTGTACAATAACTCAGATAATACTCCCTACAACTGAGAAACACTCAGATAATGCTTCCTACAACCGTACAACTCCCCTTTATGTAACAGATAATACTCCTACAACTGTAACAACTCAGATAATACTCCCTACAACTGTACAACAACTCAGATAACTTCCAACAACGTACAACTCCCCTTTATGTAACAGATAATACTCCCTACAAGTGTACAACAACTCAGATAATACTCCCTACAACTGTACAACTCACCCTTATATAACAGATAATACTCCCTACAACTGTATGACAACTCACCCTTATATAACAGATAATACTCCCTACAACTGCACAACAACTCACCCTTTTGTAATAGATAATACTCCCTACAACTGTAAAATAACTTACCCTTATGTAACAGATAATATACTCCCTACAAATGTACAACAAGTCAGCTTTATGTAACAGATAATACTCCCTACAACTGTCAGTCATTACTTCATCTTCGCACTGTTTTCTTAACGACCTCTAGTAAATAACAAATAGTTTTAATCTTTATTTTCTATTTTATTTCTTACTTTTTTGTGGTTTACCTGATTGTGTATTTGAAATGTTCAGACAGAAATGACGGACAGAATCTGGATTTAAATTACGATAAAACCAAAGACACTTTTAGACTCTCAGTGTTCATGTCGTCTACAAATATCTGGGCACCGTGACGGACGATAAATAAAGATTTGACCTAAATATTGAAACTTTTGTCAAATGACGGCACAAAGAACCTGTTGAGAAAATATAACTCTCTTTTAACGTGAACAAAACACTTCCCCGCAGCTTTCATTGTTATTGTTCTTTTGCCGCTTTCGTCTGCAGGTTTATCCTTGAAGGACAAAAACAAACTGCGGAGCTTTGTTACGCGACAATCACAGGTGACAAAGTGAGAGCTGCTTTTCTGTTTTTCTCTGTGGGAGGAGCAGGTGCCGAGCAAAAGCGAAGGCTCCAACCTAAACCTAAAACCCCAAAACTCAACTGTAACCCAGTTCAGGAAAAACTACAACTCAGAGAAAAGAACAAGTGTGACATCCTCCACTACGAGCTACGAGTCTCATGAGAAATATTTAAACCTTTCAGTGTTTTTATCACAACAGTCGCCGATATAAATAAAGTGACTGTACATGAGTGAAAAGAAAAGAGCTGTTACTAAATGTGAGCTTCAGGAGAGAGTTTAAAGGTGTTTTATTGATTTACAAAGCTCACACAACAATAACAGAGAACAATGGTAGAGTTAGGTTAAGGTTAGGGTTCGGGTTCGGGTTGGGACTAGAGGTGGGGCTTGGGTTAAGGTTAGGCCAAGGGTTAGGACTACGGGTAGGAGTTCAGGTGGGGTTAGGAGTGAGTGTAAGAGGGTTAGGGTTAGACTTACGGCAATATATATATATATATATATATATATATATATATATATATATATATATTTATTTATTTATTTTATTTATTTATATATATATATAAGATAAAGATAGATATATTCTTTAGGAGCTTTTTGTTTTATGTTTCTGTCTGAACTGCTGTACATATGGAAGAAACAACGTGCTCAGGTTGTTGTTGTTGTTGGTTTTAATCATTGTTATTTTTCTGTTGAATTTGAAGCAGTTTGTGTTAAATTTTAAATGTATGAAATGTTCTGTACAAATAACAGATTACAACCTGAGATAACTGAGACCTGCACACAGACCTCACACAGACCTGCACACAGACCTGCACACACAGACCTGACCTGCACACACAGACTGCACACACAGACCTGCACACACAGACCTGCACACACACACACAGACCTGCACACACAGACCTGCACACACAGACCTGCACACACTGACACAGACCTGACACACACAGACCTGCACACACAGACCTGCACACACAGACCTGCACACACACACACACAGACCTGCACACACAGACCTGCACACACAGACCTGCACACACACACACAGACCTGCACACAGAACACACAGACCTGCACACACAGACCTGCACACACAGACCTGCACACACATCTGCACACACAGACCTGCACACACAGACCTGCACACACAGACCTGCACACAGACTGCACACACAGACCTGACCTACACACAGACCTGCACACACAGACCTGCACACACAGACCTGCACACACAGACCTGCACACAGACACACACAGACCTGCACACACAGACCTGCACACACAGACCTGCACACACAGACACACACAGACCTGCACACACAGACCTGCACACAGACCTGCACACACACACACAGACCTGCACACACACATCTGCACACACAGACCTGCACACACAGACCTGACACACAGACCTGTACACACAGACCTGCACACACAGACACACAGACTGCACACAGACCTACACACACACCTGCACACAGACCTGACACACACACACAGACCTGCACACAGACCTGCACACACAGACCTGCACACACAGACCTGCACACAGACCTGCACACACAGACCTGCACACAGACCTGCACACACACACAGACCTGCACACAGACCTGCACACACAGACCTGCACACAGACCTGCACACACAGACCTGCACACACAGACCTGCACACACAGACCTGCACACACACACACAGACCTGCACACACAGACCTGCACACAGACCTGCACACACAGACCTGCACACACAGACCTGCACACACAGACCTGTACACACAGACCTGCACACACAGACCTGCACACACAGACCTACACACACACAGACCTGCACACACACACACACAGACCTGCACACACAGACCTGCACACACAGACCTGCACACACAGACCTGCACACACAGACCTGCACACACAGACCTGCACACAGACCTGCACACAGACCTGCACACACAGACCTGCACACAGACCTGCACACAGACCTGCACACACACACACAGACCTGCACACACAGACCTGCACACACAGACCTGCACACACAGACCTGCACACACAGACCTGCACACACAGACCTGCACACACAGACCTGCACACAGACCTGCACACACAGACCTGCACACACACACACAGACCTGCACACACAGACCTGCACACAGACCTGCACACACAGACCTGCACACAGACCTGCACACACAGACCTGCACACACAGACCTGCACACACACACACAGACCTGCACACACAGACCTGCACACACAGACCTGCACACAGACCTGCACACAGACCTGCACACAGACCTGCACACACACCTGCACACAGACCTGCACACAGACCTGCACACACAGACCTGCACACACAGACCTGCACACAGACCTGCACACACATCTGCACACGTACGATCTCTGAACAACTCTGAAATGTGTTATTTGTTGCTTATTTGCATTGTAATAAAGTGTTGTATTGTCAGTTTGATGAGTTCCACTTAAACTGTACTGGACTCACTCACAGTGTGTGTGTGTTTGTGTGTGTGTGTGTGTGTGTGTGTGTGTGTGTGTGTGTTCTGAGAGCTCTGTAGATGAGTGGTCCTCTGGGACAAATCCATTTTACTGAGTGTGAATCTCCTTCACAATAAACACTAATAAAAGCGTCCTGTCTGTGTTTGTATCTGTGTTTGTTCAACTCAAGATCAGACTGAAGATCAGACTGAAATGTGGAAGGGCACCTGAACGAGTCAAAACCAGAGACTCAGAGCTCTGGCTGGTGAACATTAAAGGTGGAAGTTCAAGGTGGACGTTTAAGGTGAACATTTAAAGGTTGTATGGAGGATTTTTTAAGGGAAGTGAAATACAGCGACCGTCGTTTTACAAATGTTGTACATGTGTGACTCCACCTTCCTCAGTAGAAACACCTCCTCCTCCCGCCTCTTTACTCTAGAAATCACATTTGTTTACATCCAGTGCATGTTCAGAATTACCGTTGAAGTGACCTGCCTAGAAATATTTTAGCGACCGACGCGTCAGTTTTTAGACCCTTCGGACTTTCTTTTGGGGTGAACTGGTCTTGGATTCTCGTCCGCCATCGCAACAAACTTTGTGCGAATTGCGAGGAAGCGAGAGTTTGAAAAAGCCTCTAAGAACCGCTGCATAAACCACATAATCCCCGAGCGCCGACGAGTCAGTTACACTAAAAATGTAGGGAGTTTGACTGACAACCTAACAGCCAATGGAAAAAGAGGGAGCCTCGTTTTCTATTGGCTGATGTTTATCTGGCCTCACTACGTCCACAACTGAAAAATTTTCATTCTTTCTTTTTTTTTTCGGTCATCATAATTAAAAGGCGGCTGTGTCTCTGTAATGGTATTTTAAACTTTCAATGACAATTAAAAAAAAAAAAAAAAATCCTCCATACAACCTTTAAGGTGGACGTTTAATGAACCTTTAAAGTGGATGTTGTTTAAGGTGGACGTTTAAGGCGGATGTTTAAGGTGGACATTTAAGATGAACCTTTAAAGTGGATGTTGTTTAAGGTGGACATTTAAAGTGGACATTTAAGGTGGACTGCTGTGGAACTCTTGTATTAGAGCGTAAGGCGTCTGTTTGAGGAGCGGCTCCCAAACCAAAGGTCAGAGGATCGACTCCCACTCGGACCAAACACTTCAAAGCCCAGAATGTCCCAGAGTTTTGCATTTTCATGAAGACTAGAAGCTGGAGCCACTAGATCAAGTTAACAACAGCACTAGTACTTAAATAAACATCAGATGGAAACATTTAAGACCGTTTAAGTGGAACATCACAAGCAAAGAATCAACTCCACGGAGACAAGAAGGTGGTGGATCCTGCACTGGAAAAGTTTCAGTGTCCATCTCATATTCTGAATTCGACCCATTTGAATAAACTCTACACATTGTTCTTTGCCGAGAGCGAGAGGATATTGTGAGTTGTATTTTGTGTGCAGATTGGGCAGCAGATTGTGTCAGATGGAAAGCGGCCGCACACGGGTCCCTGGGGAACCCCTCAGCTGCAGAGGACATGATCTGAGCTGTTCTGGTTCAGTGGAGCGGCCCGGACTCAGACTCTGCTCCGTCACACAGCGGTCACCTTCAAAACCAAACACGAAATATTCTACTGCCGAAGCTCAGGCGCCACACACGGATCTGCCCACAGAGACGCCCCTCAGCCCGGGACTAAACCAGGACTAAACCAGAAAGAAACCAGGACTAAACCAGAAAGAAACCAGAAAGAAACCAGGACTAAACCAGAAAGAAACCAGAAAGAAACCAGAAAGAAACCAGGACTAAACCAGAAAGAAACCAGAAAGAAACCAGAAAGAACCAGAAACCAGGACTAAACCAGACTAAACCAGACTAAACCAGAAAGAAACCAGAAAGAAACCAGGACTAAACCAGAAAGAAACCAGGACTAAACCAGAAAGAAACCAGAAAGAAACCAGGACTAAACCAGGACTAAACCAGAAAGAAACCAGAAATAAACCAGAAAGAAACCAGAAAGAAACCAGGAAACAAAGGATTAAGATACAACTATCACTGCACATTGTCTTGTTTTGTCTTCAGAACCAAAACCAGGACTAAACCAGGACTAAAATCAGGACTAAACCAGGACTAAACCAGGACTAAAATCAGGACTAAACCAGGACTAAATGAGGAATAAAACCAGGTTTAAACCAGGACTAAACCAGGACTAAAGTCAGGACTAAATTCAGAACTAAAACCAGAACTAAAACCAGGACTAAAACCAGGACTAGACCAGGTCTAAAATGAGGATTAAACCAGGACTAAACCACGTCTAAAACCAGGACTAAACTAGAAATAAAACCAGGTCTAAACCAGAACTAAACCAGGACTAAACCAGGTCTAAACCAGAACTAAAATCAGGACTAAATCAGGACTAAATCAGGTCTAAAGCAGGTCTAAACCAGGACTAAAGCAAAAAGTAAACCAGAACTAAAACCAGGACTGAACCAGGACTAAAATCAGGACTAAACCAGGATTTAACCAGGAAGAAAACCAGGAGAAAACCAGGACTAAACCTGCCTGGCTCGAGTGTCTTTACCGTCTCTAAGACGAGGCTCAGATTCACTCAGTTTGAAAACTCTTTACTACTTTAGTTTCTCTTCACGTAGATTTTTCGAAATTATGTCATTGATTTTAGAAATTCACAAACGAAGAACGTGACCTCCAGAGTCAGGTCAGTATGTCATCAGGTCAGTATGTCATGTCGGTATGTCGGTATGTCAGTATGTCAGTATGTCAGGTCATGTCAGGTCAGTATGTCGGTATGTCGGTATGTCAGTATGTCAGTATGTCATCAGGTCAGTATGTCATCATGTCAGTAGTATGTCAGTATGTCGGTATGTCGGTATGTCGGTATGTCAGTATGTCAGTATGTCGGTATGTCAGTATGTCAGTATGTCGGTATGTCGGTATGTCGGTATGTCAGTATGTCAGTATGTCAGTATGTCGGTATGTCAGTATGTCGGTATGTCAGTATGTCGGTATGTCGGTATGTCGGTATGTCATCATGTCAGTATGTCATGTCAGGTCAGTATATGTCATGTCGGTATGTCAGTATGTCAGTATGTCAGTATGTCGGTATGTCAGTATGTCGGTATGTCGGTATGTATGTCGGTATGTCGGTATGTCGGTATGTCATCATGTCAGGTATGTCGGTATGTCAGTATGTCAGTATGTCGGTATGTCAGTATGTCGGTATGTCAGTATGTCGGTATGTCAGTATGTCAGTATGTCAGTGTATGTCGGTATGTCGGTATGTCAGTATGTCAGTATGTCATGTCATGTCAGTATGTCAGTATGTCAGTATGTCAGTATGTCAGTATGTCGTCAGTATGTCGGTATGTCGGTATGTCGGTATGTCATGTCGTATGTCAGTATGTCATCAGTCATGTCAGTAGTATGTCGGTCATGTCAGTATGTCAGTATGTCTCAGGTCAGTAATGTCGGTATGTCGTGTATGTCAGTATGTCAGTATGTCAGTATGTCAGTATGTCGGTATGTCAGTATGTCGGTATGTCGGTATGTCAGTATGTCAGTATGTATGTCAGTATGTCAGTGTATGTCAGTATGTCAGTATGTCGGTATGTCAGTATGTCAGTATGTCAGTATGTCGGTCTTCAGTCAGTAGTATGTCAGTATGTCGTATGTCAGTATGTCATGTAGTATGTCGGTATGTCGGTATGTCAGTATGTCAGTATGTCAGTATGTCAGTATGTCGGTCTGTATGTCGGTATGTCAGTATGTCAGTTAGTATGTCGGTATGTTATGTCAGTATGTCAGTCATGTCATGTCATGTCAGTATGTCAGGTATGTCATGTCAGTATGTCAGTATGTCATGTCAGTATGTCGGTCTGTTAGTCTGTCAGTAGTATGTCAGTATGTCAGTATGTCAGTATGTCAGTATGTCAGTATGTCGGTATGTCAGTATGTCATGTCAGTATGTCTATGTCAGTATGTCAGTATGTCAGTATGTCATGTCAGTATGTCGGTATGTCAGTATGTCATGTCAGTATGTCGGTATGTCGGTATGTCAGTATGTCATGTCGGTATGTCGGTCTGTTAGTCATGTCAGTATGTCATGTCAGTATGTCATCAGATGTCAGTATGTCATGTCAGTATGTCGGTATGTCAGTATGTCATGTCAGTATGTCAGTATGTCATCATGTCAGTATGTCATGTCAGTATGTCGGTCTGTTAGTCTGTCAGTATGTCATGTCAGTATGTCGGTATGTCATGTCAGTATGTCAGTATGTCATGTCAGTATGTCAGTATGTCATGTCAGTATGTCGTATGTCAGTATGTCAGTATGTCATGTCAGTCATGTCAGTATGTCGGTATGTCAGTATGTCATGTCGGTATGTCGGTCTGTTAGTCTGTTATCATGTCGTCGTGTTAGGATCATTACGTCTGGTGTCGTCGTGTTGAGGAGCTCACATCACCTCAGAGCTCAGACATGCAGGAGAACAGGTCGACAGGTCGTCACAGCTCTGACTGACGCTGACGCTTCACATGAGACGTGTTTGAGACGCCTGCTGCTCCGTCACATGATCCTCCAGAAAAACTCCTCTGTCTTTGTAACAATGCTCCACAGTGCGACATTAAGGCGTTAAATGTGTCTAACCCAGTGATGAACCGCGGACCTGGACCCTGGACCTTCACTAGGACCAACTGCTCTGGATATAATGACAAGAAAATAAAATAAATGAAAATAAAATAAATGAAGCAAATCACACATTCGCTTACTGCATATATTTGTTTAAATAATCATTAGCTCCTGTTCTACAACTACACATGGATGGATCTGTGCCTTCGTGGACTCAGGCCCAGCCGCGGGGTCCGAGCCTCAGCTCCAAGCTCCACCCTGGCCATGGGCTCCGAGCTCCGGCCCGGCTGTGGGCTCCGACCCGAGCCTCAGCTCCGAGCTCTGCCCCGGCCGTGGGTCTGAGCTCCGGTTCCTGGGTCGTTCTTTCTTCTCCTTCTTGTTGATGTCCCTGAGGAGTCCAAATCTAAATAAACGGTCTGGTTTATATTTGCCATCAGGGTATTGGTGAAGGCCCAGAAGATGTGGTGATATGATCCTGCCCAAAACTCAGTGAAATAACTGATTTGAAGTTAAAGGAGCTGGTCTCCTTAGAATCTTTTAAACAAACAGGGATCTGGAATCCTCAGGGTGTAACTGTTTGAACTATTTTTGAATAGTGTTGATCGTTTGTCATACTGAATGTTCTGTGTGTATGTTTTTATGTTTTGAAACTGTACTTTTGTGGACGCTCTTGAAAAAGAAATTTTTATTCTCAATGAGAATGTTTCCTGGTTAAATAAAGGTTAAATGAACTAAATAAAAAATCTGATTGGCTAAGACACCTGTCAATCTCAAATTCATCCCCACACTGACTTAAGTTGCTCGGGTCTTTGTTCCAGCCACAGAAGCTCCTGCAGGTGTTTGTTTAGTTCAGCGCTGCAGGGGGAGTCACTGATTTACCCAGATACAACTGGAAGAAAAACTGTGATTGGTCCATTTCCATTTCATTATATTAACCCTTTGTTTCCCAAGAAATATCAGTCCAAGTTTAAAACAAAGATCAAGAAATTATTACTAGTGTCGTGTTTATTACTCATTGGATAAAAAATATTAAAACACTGTTGGGCAAGTGACTTTAAAACTCTGATGTGTTATTTATTTATGACTTGTGTCTGTCATTTCAAAGTGATTAGTTCCATTACAATATTACTGTGTTTAAAATATAAAACATTACATGACTATTACAGCACTTTTAAGTTACACCAAAATAACTGTGAAGACGCTGAACTTTTGTGCCGTATATGGACTGAACCAGGTCTAAACCAGGACTAAACCAGGACTAAACTAGAACTAAACCAGGTCTAAACTAGGACTAAACTAGGACTAAACCAGGACTAAACTAGGACTAAACCAGAACTAAACCAGGACTAAACCAGGACTAAACCAGGACTAAACCAGGACTAAACCAGGACTAAACCAGGACTAAACCAGAACTAAACCAGGATGTTACAACAAAAAGCAACACAATACAGGACTTTATTACTTTTATGACGCGTTCCTCCCAACACTGGTGGAGACGAGTTCAGTCACAGTAAGAATCAGTGTTTTTCAAGAACTGTAGATTTAAAAAAAAAAGTTCAGTCTCCATGGAAACAAACAGGTGATGCCAGTGTTGGGAAGGTTACCTTTAAAATGTAATCACCTTACAGATTACAGATTACATACATCAAAATGTAGTTTGTAACGTAATCCATTAATCTGATTACTTTGGATTACTTGATTTGCTGTAGAGAAACAAAGACGAGGAAATCTTCACATAAGAAGTTTTGTCTGATAAAAGAAAATAAAAATCCCAGACTTTACTGAACCAAATTAAAAATATTATTGATAGAAGAAGAAGAAACACGTCCACACAGCAGGATTTAGTCCTGTTAAATCCTGGTTTAATCCTGTTTTAGTCCTGGTTTAGTCCTGATTTAGTCCTGGTTTTAGACCTGCTTTAGACCTGGTTTAGACCTGGTTTAGGTCTAGTTTAGACCTGGTTTTAGACCTGGTTTAGTGTCCGGCAGTGAGTGGAATTACCAAAAAATAAAATTAAAATTAAAAATAAAAGGGATATAGCCCGAAATGTGAAAACAGGAAAATCCCTCTGTGTAATCCATTTATTTCAACAAAGTAACTGTAATCCAATTACCACTCACTGAAACAGTAACTGTAACTGAATACAGTTACTCATCATTTGTACTCTGATTACATAACTCCGGTACATGTAATCTGTTACTCCACAACACTGGGTGATGCTTATGTGGCGGTTTCCAGCAGAAAAGTTGCATAATGCAGCTTTAAATGTGCAGCCTGGGCACTTTCCTCACAGCGACGTTCGACTCGGGGACAGAATCCTGGTGTGACTTTTACTTTTTTTAAACTTTGTGCTTAAATGTTGCCCTTCTGAGACTCTGCTGCTGCTGCTGTTGATGTTGTTGTGTAAGAGTTTCGTAACGGGGCCGAGCGCCGAGGGAAAGAGGAAGTCGCCGCACCACGTGACAGGAAGCGGCAGACTGAGCTCGGATGTGAGAGGACCACCCTTCGCCGCACGCCCGTTTACTCCGCTCCGTCTGCAGCCCGTTTATCTGAAACGTTCGCGGAAAGATTCTCTCTGCAAACGTGATCAAACCTGAGGAAGTCACAATCTGACACCATCTCCAACGACCTGTCGCTGCACGAGTCTTTACACAACTCCACACACTTTGATTTTTCTCTTCGGTTTATAATGTTTACTCTTTTCTCACGCGTCGTTTTTTTTTTTTTTTGGTCTTTTTTGTTGTTTTGGTTTGTCTGGGAAGTCAGATATTTGCAAATAAAATAAAGAAATAACGTGAAAAAGTCTGAAATGTGGACACTGAAAATATTAAAGATCCCACAGATCATTCTGGACTAAACCAGGACTAAACCAGGACTAAACCAGGACTAAACCAGGTCTAAACCAGGACTAAACCAGGACTAAAAAGCAGGACTAAAAAAAGGACTAAACCAGGATTGAACTAGGACTAAAACTAGGACTAAACCAGGACTAAACCAAGACTAAACCAGGACTAAACCAAGGACTAAACCAGGACTAAACCAGGACTAAACCAGGACTAAACCAGGTCTAAACCAGGACTAAACAAGGACTAAACTAGGACTAAACTAGGACTAAACCAGGACTAAACCAGGTCTAAACCAGGTCTAAACCAGGACTAAACCAGGACTAAACTAGGACTAAACCAGGACTAAACCAGGACTAAACCAGGACTAAACCAGGACTAAACCAGGTCTAACCAGGTCTAAGCCAGGACTAAACCAGGACTAAACCAGGTCTAAACCAGGACTAAACCAGGACTAAACCAAGACTAAACCAGGACTAAACCAGGATTAAACCAAGACTAAACCAGGACTAAACCAGGACTAAAAATCAGGAATAAACCAAGACTAAACCAGGACTAAACCAGGACTAAACCAGGACTAAACTAGGACTAAACCAGGACTAAACCAGGACTAAACCAGGATTAAACCAAGACTAAACAAGGACTAAACAAGGACTAAAAATCAGGAATAAACCAGGACTAAACCAGGATTAAAAACCAGGAATAAACCAAGACTAAAACAGGTCTAAACTAAGACTAAACCAGGACTAAACCAGGTCTAAACCAGGACTAAACCATTTCCATTTTTTGCACTGCACCAACATGACGATGTGTCAGTCCCAGTTTAAAAATGACTCAAACCTGCATGAATCAGTCCAAATCCAACGACTCTGGACTAAATGTTCAGAGGTTTTTATCTGTGCGGGAGGAGAAAAGACCAAAACTTAAACTAACCCCAAACCTAAACCGAACCTGAACCCGACCAGTCAAAAATACAACTTTTAACCAAATAATACGGTTAAAACTCTGAAAAGACGATTTTACAGAATCCATGTTCATAAGTATAATTTACACTCTTAATAATTCATAAAAAACACACGGGAATATTCAAAATTCATTCAACATTATCTGCGCTTATATAACAGATAAATTCACTCCTACAATACAACTCGCTTATGTAACAGATAATACTCTACAACTGTACAACTTATGTAACAGATAATACTCCCTACAACTGTACAACTCGCCCTTATGTAACATAATACTCCTACAACTGTACAACTCGCCCTTATGTAACAGATAATACTCCCTACAACTACAACTCGCCCTTATATAACAGATAATACTCCTACAACTGTACAACTCGCCCTTATGTAACATATAATACTCCCTACAACTGTACAACAACTCACACTTATGTAACAGATAATACTCCCTAAACTGTACAACACTCACTTATGTAACAGATAATACTCCCTACAACTGTACAACAACTCAGCCTTATGTAACAGATAATACTCCCTACACTGACTGTAACAGATAATACTCCCTACAACTGTACAACAACTCACACTGATGTAACAGATAATACTCCCTACAACTGTACAACAGCTGAGTATCCTGACATAAATTAGTCGTGTTGTTGTGTGTTTTAGTGATCTTTTTTTGTATTTTTTTGTTTTATTTTGAGACACCTGTGCGACTTTAAAGATTTTAAAGTCCGTTCCCAGTTGATCGTGTTTGAATCCGCGTCTCTCGTGTTTCTCAAATCTCAGAATAAAAAAGGGAGAGTTTTTGGAGGATGTTTCTCAACTGAACCTGACGTGAGGAAGTCACTTGTGACATGTTCAACCTCTGACTCACCCGTTACACCAGAATAATTAGGAAATCTACAGAGACTTTGCAGTAACTCCGGTTCTCACGCTGAAAGTGTTTCATTTAAACAAATCCATATTTTCACTGTGAGTGCGGTCGCCTCTCCACAGATCTGACCTGTATCTTGTCATACTGTATCTGCTTCATACAGTTTTCATGGAGACAAGCAGACTTTAAGAACAATGATGCGTATTATTTTTGTCTTTGTAACCTAATTTTTATATCTACTTTCACTTTTCTGTCACTGTAAACCAGAGTGAGGGTGTGGTGCAGAGTCCAGCACTGTCGCCTCCCAACCAGAAGGTCCCTGGTTCAAATCTCAGAGTCAAACCGTATGTGGCCCGGGAGCTGGACAAGGCCCAGGTCTGGTCTAGGGTTTTATTTTAAACATGTTCATAGTTTGAGAGAAAGCACAAAAATACATAAATAAATAAAATAAAACAACTACCGTATTTTCCGGCCTATTAGATGCGCTCTTAAGCCTCTAACCTAGACATGTCCAAACTACGGCCCGTGGGCCAAATGCGGCCCTCAGACAAATTTTCTTGGCCCTCAGGCTTCCAGGTGACTTGGCCCAAATGACCTTACATCAATTAAAAATGTACTTTTTACTGCAAGTTTTCAGAAAATCGACTTTGATAAAGCGAATATTTAATATTTAGTGCAGGAGTGCTCAATACGTCGATCGCGATCTACCGGTCGATCGCCAAGGTCGTGTGGGTAGATCGACCGTGTCTCGTCTCGGACTCGTGTTTGGACTCGGTCTTGTCTCTCACTCGAGGTCTGACACTCAACAAGTGTGATCATATTTCATTCCGGCCGCTGCTGTTGGTAATAAACTTGTAGCGGGTGCAGGAGCGTGTGGGGCGTCTCAGTGCAGCCTGTGCGCTCATTTGAAACCCGCGGAGACTCTACGGCGCATCACAAACACACACGCTCCCTATGCACGGCTCGTCTGCGACAGCGTGTGCCCTCGTGTACCAGCGTGCATCACAGGGCAGGTTCAACTTCCTAAACATCCTACCTGTCCATCTGCCTCACGTCAGCACGCCGCCCCTCGCCTTTTCACGCTCTCGCTCCTTCCTGCGTACAGCCAACACAAGCCCCTCCCACAGTGCGGCTGATTAGAAGAACAAGACCAAACGTGAAGCAAAAAACAGTCTAAATTTGTGTTCCAGTGTTGGCACAAAGCAGGTCTACAGCATAGAGCGGATCTACAGAACAGACCTACTGCCACATTTGGCTGAAGTTTGTCTAACAAAAGTGACAAATGCATCTGTGTTTGTCACGATGTGCGTTTGGTTTGGTAAACGTGCAGAGGCTGGTAAATATCACTGCAAAACCAGAAAAGAATGAAACTCCAGTTTGGAACTTTAAAAAACAGGTTTAAAAATCTTCCTTCACTTTTTTCACAGTTTTGTGTAAAGTGCCAGAGGAAGTTCTCTTAAAGAAGAGGTTCTCAAACTGTGGGGGAGGGTCCAAAAAGGGGCACAGAGTGTTTCAGTGCAGTTTGTTTGACTTTGTATTAGGTCGATCATTTTGACTTGGTCATTTTGTAAGTAGCTCACATGATGAAAAAGTGTGAACACCTCTGGTTTAGTGTTTGGTTTTGAGGATCTTAGCGTAAATAAAGACTGATGGTTCATTCTAACGTGTTAAACCTGCACATATTTCAATTATTCACTGTATTGAGCATCAGTCCACGGCCCTCGATCGACCCTCTGCTTTGTCTGTGTTTAGATATGTGGCCCTTGATGAAAAAAGTTTGGACACTCCTGCTCTAACTGCATCAAAAAGCGACTGCGCCCCACAATCCAGAGCTCCCCATACACGAATCCACTCAGGTGTCTCAGCACGACTTCAGTAAACTACAAACACACACGGAGCAGACAGCGACCGCACAACAAACACACCCACAGACACACAGACACACAGACACACTCATCACTCCACGCCGACGAGGAACGGAGGAACGAACCGATAAAGCGACGAGCGCGACGTGCCGCTTCTAGACACGACTGAACAACTGAGTCACTGCGAACACGCCGACAATCCGCTGGTCCCAGACACACCCTCCCTACACGCCACAACTGAACAAAGCCCAGAGTCACCGTGAACGAACAAACAAACAAAACCACTCACCCATCACACTGTTGGGTTTCATTTAAAGTCCCACGAGGTTTATTTGTGAAAAAAGTTTGAAAATAGACCATTTAATAACAGTGCGTCTTATAATCCAGAAAGACTAATAGTGCGGAAAATACGGTACAAAAAAGTGATCAATTCAGTTGCTTCTGTTGAACAAAATTCACCACAAATCTTTATCAAAATTACAACATTTGAACTTCAAAATCGTCACGACAAAGGACTAAACCAAGACTAAACCGGGACTAAACCAGTAGTACAGTTGTAGGGAGTATTATCTGCAGACCCTAAATTGGTAAGTTTTTTTTTCTTTCTTGTTTTTTTTATTTGCTAATTGTGTCCAGTCAAATTTCGATTCAATTGTGATTCGTCTCGCAGCTGTAGAAGAAAAGCGGGGTGAAGTGTCTTGCTTAGCGACACAGCCCCAGTCCTGTGTGTGTTTGTGTGTGTGTGTGTGTGTGTGTGTGTGTGTGTGTGTGTGTGTGTGTGTGTGTGTGTGTGTGTGTGTGTTCTTGTGTGTGTGTGTGTGTGTGTGTGTGTGTGTTCTTGTGTGTGTGTGTGTGTGTTGTGTGTGTGTTCTTGTGTGTGTGTGTGTGTGTGTGTGTGTGTGTGTGTTCTGTGTGTGTGTGTGTGTGTGTGTGTGTGTGTGTGTGTTCTCTGGAGTTCTGCCCGGTCACTTCCTGCTGCTGTAAATCTCCTGTAAACAGCTCTGAGTGTGAACGGGGAGATTAGTGCCAAATGTGCAGGGCTCCTGTCAATCACACACACACACACACACACACACACACACACACACACACACACACACACACACACACACACACACACACACACACACACACACACACACACACACACACACAGGAGTGACCTCGTCCAACACCATAGTAAGAACTTGTAAATTTTATAGTAAACACTTTTTACTTTTACTTCACTACATTTGAGAGCAGATATATGTACTTTATACTCCAACATATTTTTAAACAGCACTAAAAAGTAAAAGTATTTATTTTGTTTTATTTTTTATATTTTATTTTATTTATTTATTTATTTATTATATTTTTATTTTATTTTTAACATTTAATTTTATTTATTTTTATTTTATTTATTTGTTTATTTATTTATGTTTTATTTTATTTTTTTATTTGTTTATTTATTTATTTTTATTTATTTTTATTATTATTATTATTATTTATTTATTTTATTTTTTTCTTATTATTATCTGAGACCTGCTGAAGTCTCGATCAGGGGTGAGCAATTATTTTTTTCCCATGGGGCCACATCAGAAACAGAAAATATTGTGGAGGCCAAAATGTTTAGCTCAGTTCTGCAGAATATTAATTGTATTTCTTTTTTTTTTTTTAAATCAGTAAATCTCATTGTTTTGTCGAGCTGCTCAGACTGGGAAGAGTTTATGTTCTGACTAGTCCATGAAAAATTGAGGTTGCTGAACAAAAATGTCATAAAAAATCACACCTCTAAAATAAAAGTAATGCAGCTTTAGTCCAGGCATGAGCTAAAATGATAAAATATGTTTATTTTGTGATTCCAAATGATCTTAAACGGGCCGATCAGAGTCAAACAAAAGGCTGTAAAGAGCTGGACAAATGTTACGCTCAGGTCTGGTCGAGGGGTTTTATTTTTAACACATTTGTAGTTTGAGAAAACACAAATATACAAATAAAAACAGCCAGGAAAAAGCGATCAGTGAAATTGTTTCTACTGAACAAAATTCACCACAAATCTTTATCTAAATCACAACATTTGAACTCCAAAAACCTTCGTGAAACAGGCACTTTAATACTTTTACTAAAGCAGATTTTTTATGTGATACTTTTGTAAAAAGTTTAACTTTAAACGTCAAAGTAAATAATAATTAGAGTTCACAGCAGAATTATTTTAACCTTAAGAGCTGCTTTATAATATAAATCTGGACTGGGTTACGTGCTCACATTACTCAAAAAAATGGAAAAAAAATATTGTGTACAGGCCCTTTAAGGATTTCCTGCATGTTTGAACCACTTTTCTTTTAAAATAAATAAACTTAACTATTGATTATTCGCAGTGACATGACTCTGGGGGTGTTCTACATGTGTGTTTATGCTGGAATGTTTAGAATTTGCCATGACAGAAAAACGGACACGTCAGCAAACCGTCCAAAAAGCTTTAAGATCGTCTCAAAACTCAATAAAAATGGTTAAAAATGGACTTAAAGAGCAGATTTCAGGAGGTTGTGTTTTCATGGTTCTGTTCAGGAGTTTGATTTTCAACTAAAAGGTGAGAGTCAGTTTTTTGGGGCCAGATTGTGTTAAAATCAAACTCAGACAGAGCGTCAGACAGAGCAGGGCCTCCAGTTAGCATCACACCCCGAGGAAAAGCTGCTGACGTCACCGCGGAGGATCAGTATCACTCCTGATTTAATAAAAAGATTACTTCTCTTTGAAAGCGTCACTCCCTTGTTTCTCAGCTCACTCTTCTTTTCTTACATCCCTAAATCCTCCAATCCTCCTTTAAACCTGGACCTTCTTTTTTTTAAATAAACATAAATTTAATCTCTTGTCTTCCTTTTTTACAATAATATTAATATTATCATCTGTATTTTATTGTTATTCTAAATCTAATGAAGTTTCTACTGTTTGTAATTATCTTGAAGTGCACTCTGTATCTTTGTTTTGTCATGTTTGTTGATTTTTTTTTTTTTTTCTGACTTATTTGCTTTTCAATTACATTTACAATTTATGTTTCAAAATGAAGATTCTGTTCAAACAATTGAAAAAGACTAAAATCTGAAATCTCTTCTCTTTCTGTTTTAATTTGTGTTAATAATATTATTATGTGTGTTCTAAATGTGTCTGTAATTATCTTGAAGTGCACTCTGTATCTTTGTTTTGTCGTGTTTATGAAGTTTTTATTTTTGTTTTTTTACTTTTCTGCTTTTCAATTACTGTACATTTGCAATTTATGTTTCAAAATTAGGATTCTGTTTACAGTTCATGTTTTAAACTTGTCCAGAAGAAATGACAAAAAGACTAAAATCTGAAATCTCTTGTCTCCTGTTTACAATATTATTATCGTCTACGTTTCACTGCTCCAAATGTGTCTGTAATTATCTTGAAGTTCACTCTGTATCTTTGTTTTGTCATGTTTGTGATGTTTTGTTTTTTTCTGACAAGTTTTTTGATTAGATTTGCAATGTATATTTCAAAAATTGGATTCTGTTCAACGTTCACATTTTAAACTTGAAGAAGTTTCAACAAAATGATTAAAATCTGAAATCTGTTATTTTCCCGTTTGCAATAGTGTTAATAAAATCCTCTTTGTTTTACTGTTCTAAATCTGTACGTAATCATCTTGAAGTGCACTCTGTATCTTTGTTTTGTCATATTTGTGATGTTTTGTTTTTTTCTGACTTTTCTTTTTTTTTTTTCAATTACATTTACATTTATGTGTCAAAATTAGGATTCTGCTCAAAGTTCACATTTTAAACTTGTCCGGAAGAATTGACAAAAAGACTCAAATCTGAAATCTGATGAAGTTTTGCTCGGTAATTATCTTGAAGTGCACTCAGAATCTTTGTTTTGTCATGTCAGATTTTTTATTTTTTTTCTGACTTTTCTGCTTTTCAGTTTCATTTATATACAATATATGTTTGAAAATTAGGATTATGTTCAAAGAATTGACAAAACGAAATCTAAAATCTCTTGTCTTTCTTTTAACAATAGTATGTATCTTTGTTTTGTCGTGTTTGTGATTTTTTTCTAACTTTTCTGCTTTTCAGTTTTATTTATGATTTATGTTTCAAAATGAGGATCCTGTTCAAAGTTCACATTTTAAACCTGTCCAGAAGAATTGATAAAAAGAATAAAATCTGAAATCTCTTGTCTTCTTGTTTATAATATTAATATTATCGTCTCTTTTACTGTTGTAGATCTGATGAAGTTTTGACTGTCTGCAATTCTGTCTGTCTGAGATTTTTTTTTTGCTTTTCATTTACCTTCACACACGATTTATGTTCCAAAAAAATTATTATGTTGAGAGTTCGCGTTTTAAACTTGTCCAGAAGAACTAACAAAAAGAATCAAAACTGAAATCCCTCGTCTTCCTGTTTACAAAAGTATTAATAATAAATATAAAATCTGTGTTGTAGTTTTGTTGTGGGTTTTGACGGTCTGTCATTATCTTGAGGTGCAATGTGTATCTTTGTTTTGTCACGTGACCTGTGAGTATAAAGAAACCAAAGCAGCCATTTTGTTCTTTTAACATCTTTGTCCTGATGAAGACCCTGATGAAGACCCTGATGAAGACCCTGATGAAGACCCTGATGAAGACCCTGATGAAGACCCTGATGAAGACCCTGCAGTGTTCCTGTAACATGACTTTGAAGAATCCACCATCTTTGCCTCTGCTCTGAGAAAAAATCCCAAACCTACAGGTCAGTGACTCTCAAACTTTTCACGACAAATACGACCAAAGTCCAGATTTCGTGGTACTTTCTGTTCTACGTGGACTTTTATCTGTGTGATTCGTGGATTTATTAAAATAACTGGAGGGTGTTGATAGTTTAGAGCTGTTTTTCACTGGAACTTTGGCAAAAAATAAATAAATTATCCTAAATTTTTCCCACAAACTGTGTGACCACAAACTGCTCGTGTTCATTTGAGTGTTTACAGTTTTCAAAAAGTTCAGATTTTGCAGCAATTTTTACCAGTTTTTAGCTCAAAATCTTTCAACTGTCTTAAAAAAAAACAGCTTTTCAGGGCGAGGCTGAGATGTGAGTCATTGCGCTCGGTTTGAACTTGGTGGCCTTGTTTGGACCCCGTGTGCTTCGTTTGTGCTGCTTTAGTTTTGGACATATTAACGATTCTTTTATAGGTCAAATTAGACTCAACCAGCCCCCAGGAAACTTCAAAATGCTCTCAAATGGAGTCAATTGTTTGTTCTTCGTTTGTGCTGCAAAAAGTTTCATTTTTGCGATTATGGTTCTTAAAATATTAGGAGTCTTTAGTAATTTGCTTTAGATTCATATTTTTTATAATAACACAAACTTTTCCACAGACTCGGGTCGTTTCTCTTAACCAGTTTTGTTAAAGTCGCTGTCGTCAGCTGAACGGAAATGACCTCATATCATTTACACAAAACTTTTTGAACCACCAACGAAGCACCAACGAAGCACCAACAAAGCAAAAACGAAGCACCAATGAAGCACCAAGGAGGCACCAACACAGCACCAACGAAGCACCATTGAAGCACCAACGAAGCCCCAACGAAGCACCAACAAAGCACCAACAAAGCACCAACACAGCGCCAACGAGGCACCAACGAGGCACCAATGAAGCAACAATGAAGCACCAACGAAGCAACAACACAGTGCCAACGAGTCACCAACGAAGCACCAACGAAGCACCAACGAGGCACCAAGGAAGCACCAACGAAGCACCAATGAAACACCATCGAAGCACCAACGAAGCCCCAACACAGCGCCAACGAGTCACCAACGAAAGTCACCAACGAACGCACCAACGAAGTCACCAACTAAATCACCAACGAAATCACCAACGAAATCACCAACGAAATCACCAACGAAATCACCAACGAAATCACCAACGAACGCACCAACGATTGACTCCTTTTTGGTCGTTTTAGAGCATTCTGAAGTTTCCTGGAGGCTCCTGACCCCATTTGACATATAAAAAAATTGTTAATATCTCCAAAACTTTTTGCAGCACAAATGACTGACAGTTTTGTGTGTAGGTTTGCGTTTAATGGGGGAAAACTTCACTCAGGTCCCGGGACCTGGTGTAGTCGTCCAGGTAGGTCGTCCATGGGCGTAAACTAGTCTCTTTGCCCTTACACTTGTTCTGATCCAGCTCCAGATCGTTCTAAACACGTTTTTAGTATCGATACCTGCGAAAAATGAGGATCTAGTTTCAGCACTAGTTTTGGTATCGTTTAGTGTCTGACTTTCGATACTTTTGACAGCTCTTCCGTCTGCTGTAGGTAAAACATGAACTTTGAACAGAATCCTATTATTAAGCTCTTACTCTGATTGGTCCAAACGCTCCACGCCGCGCACGTTACAGAGAGTCACGCGCCACTGCCCAGGCCACCGAAAACGATACGACGATCTTGGGTTCACCTTCAGTTTTGATTACAGTTCTGTGGTTTATATAAACAGTCGTCTGTCTGAAAACTGTAATCTGTTCATTTTGGAGATGGTCCCTGGAGTTTAATCAGGTAAAACCTTTGTGTGTCGCACTCAAATGCGTCCCCCTCCACCTCCACGTCCGCTCTGCACGGGTCAGTCGCTCTAATATCGTAAGTAGATCGATATAATGCGGCGTTAGGAGGCGCTTTGCCCTTTTAAAGTAATAAATGAAACGAACTCCAGCTTTGTATTGATCCTTATTGTATTGGCAAAGAAAAGAAAAGAAAAGGCACAACGAGACACTTTAAATGTTCGTTGTGTAACTTTTCTGCTCGGAGGCTCCGTCAAATCTGTCTGGAATGCTCCACGGTGCGACATTAAACCTTTCTATCTTCACGGAGACCGAGCCGGGACCGAGTTCCAGGTCAGATCTGTGGAGAGGCGACCCCGCTCACAGTCAGAATGTTGTTTTTTTCTCGATATTTTTGAGCTATAAACCCACTTGTAGTTGAATAAAATTAAAGTAGAGCTGTTTAAAGTCACACTGCGGAACATTCCAGGCAGAGAAATGACGTATCCGCAGAAACGACCAAAAAAAATTTCCCAGAATTGTGACGTCATAGGTAAAAAGCCAATGCAGTTTTCAGCATTTCTGTTGTAAAATCACATTCATTACCACGACACGCTTAGTTTAAAGTCCATTGCGTAACTTTTCTAGTGGAGCGTTTGCCTTCTGCTTGTCTCCATGGTGATGTTATAGCGTTGCCTGCGATGTCCCACAGTATGACTTTACACAAATATATAGTATCTTGTATTTATGAGTCTTAAAATGTAGACGTGCTCTTGATTTTTTTTTTTTTTTTTTTTTTTTTTTTTTTTTTACCGTCTTTAAATTGTTCCTCCTGCGATTTGTGATTGTTCTGAAATGTCCCTTTGTGTCAGATGCCCTTCCTCCTCACTATTCTAATACAG
>NW_026571447.1:40418814-40478814 GCF_026225935.1 Boleophthalmus pectinirostris
CGGACGGAGCGAGAAAACACGTAAAGGGTATTGATCCCGGTTATTTATCCACTCTAACGGCAGACGACCCAAGACCATTTGACCAGAAATTGGTCATAAACATTGACGGACCAAATCACCCTTTTCAACCCCGACAGAGTCTGGACCAAACCAAACTTCTGGTCAGAATCTCCAACTACCTGGACAAATATTCACTTGGGCGACATCCACAATGACTTGGTGGAAACTCCTGGGCCATTCACAGCAGAAAAGATGAAAACCTCCAAGAGTCTGGATGTGTTGTTGAACTTGTTGAGTCCACGGTTTGTTAGGATCTTCTACGTTTGCTCTGCGGATGTTTGAAAGTCGTTTAATTCACCGTTAGTGGTTCTTTTCACTCAGAATACGACAAAAGACATTTTCCTTCTTCCGTGTTTCTATTTGTGCGTCTGATAATGCAGCAGGAATTTACCATTATCGGGGAGAAATACGTGAGGTTACACACTGTGTTTGACGCTACCGTGTTTCTTCCCTCCGACCAAAATATTTCCCAGCAGCAACGCGGGCTTTTAATAACAATGACGTCAGCTGAAACTCGCCTATAGCATCTTCCAACAGCCAACGCCGACCAAAGTGCCGCACAACATTAAAACAAGATTAAAAAAAAACAATAAACATCAAACAAACAGGTCAACAAAGAACATGACACCGTTAAAATAAAAGTGTCACAGGCCACTGAGTGTTAAAAGTCGTTCTAAATAAGTAGGTTTTAACTTTGGCTTTGAACAGAAGCAGGTCAGGGACAGTAACTCATTAATGACATAAATGAGAGAGAAGAGAGGAATAAAACCTTTCAGTCAGACGCAGCTGAACAGAAACAGTTAGATTCTGGATTTAAACAGAGTCAGAGTCGAGTCTGTGTCACATCTTCAGATTGTTCCAGGTTTTCGCTGCGTGAACGTGAATCTCTGACTCTGTGTTTAGTCGTGACTCTGGCTCCAGCAGGAGGTCGGATCCTGAGCTCCTCAGGCTCCGTCCACACGACAACACTCCTGGATTTTTTATTTTTTATTTTTTAAACGGGTTGAAAAACACACGTGTCTGATCAATAAATCTTCACGTCCAGACGACACTGGAGCACTGAGTGAAAATGATGTAATACACACACCACACCTGTATGTGGCGCTGTAACAATGATAATAATGTTTAATAATGCAAATCTCATCACCCATTTTTTTTTTTTTTCACTTTAAGGTCATTTAGCCGATTTTAGATTCTATCACAGAAATCTCGCCGTTTTGTTTTGCAAAAAGTTAAACATAAGTTTGTGTTTTTAGTCATAAGATTTGGATGAGAATTATTAGAATAACTTGGTCAGTTTAATGACTCATGTGTGTTTGTTATTGATCCGTGTGTGTGTCTGTGGTGTGTGTTGTTAACATTAGTGTGTGTCGGTTGTTGTGAGTTCAATCAGAGGTGCATCAAGTGCATCAGACGACCCTGTTGTTTGTTTTGTTTGTTTGTCCACACGACAACACAACACCGACGTTCTCCGATCTCTCCACTCTGGAACCTGTTCTCTAAAAACACTGTTTTTGCCCAAACTCTGTGTGGACAAAATTCCAAAATGAAAACAAACTTTGCTGTTTTGGCCAAAAAACGTTGTTGTACTTGTACAAGCAGAGCTGCTTTAAAGTCTCCGAGCCACAGGGGGCAGTGCAGAGACCTGAGACCAGGACTTATGTGCTCGGACTTCCTGGTTGGAGTCAGGACCCGAGCTGCAGCGTTCTGGATGTTCTGGACGTTCTGGATGTTTCTGGATGTTCTGGACGTTCTGGACGTTCTGGATGTTCTGGATGTTTGGACGTTCTGGATGTTCTGGACGTTCTGGATGTTTGGACGTTCTGGATGTTCTGGATGTTCTGGACGTTCTGGATGTTTGGACGTTCTGGATGTTTGGACGTTCTGGATGTTCTGGATGTTTGGACTTTCTGGATGTTTGGACGTTCTGGATGTTCTGGATGTTCTGGACGTTCTGGATGTTTGGACGTTCTGGATGTTCTGGATGTTTGGATTCTGGATGTTCTGGACGTTCTGGATGTTTGGACGTTCTGGATGTTTGGACGTTTGGATGTTCTGGACGTTCTGGATGTTCTGGATGTTCTGGACGTTCTGGACGTTCTGGACGTTCTGGATTTGGATGTTTGGTTGGACGTTCTGGATGTTCTGGATGTTTGGACGTTCTGGATGTTCTGGATGTTCTGGATGTTTGGATGTTCTGGACGTTCTGGATGTTTGGACGTTCTGGATGTTCTGGACGTTCTGGATGTTTGGACGTTCTGGATGTTTGGACGTTCTGGATGTTCTGGACGTTCTGGACGTTCTGGACGTTCTGGACGTTCTGGACGTTCTGGACGTTCTGGACGTTCTGGACGTTCTGGACGTTCTGGACGTTCTGGACGTTCTGGATGTTCTGGATGTTCTGGACGTTCTGGATGTTCTGGACGTTCTGGATGTTCTGGACGTTCTGGATGTTCTGGATGTTCTGGACGTTCTGGATGTTTGGACGTTCTGGACGTTCTGGACGTTCTGGATGTTTGGACGTTCTGGATGTTCTGGACGTTCTGGACGTGGACGTTTTGGACTTCTGGACGTTCTGGATGTTCTGGACGTTCTGGACGTTCTGGATTCTGGATTTTGGACGTGGACGTTTCTGGATGTTGGACGTTCTGGATGTTCTGGATGTTCTGGATGTTCTGGACGTTCTGGATGTTTGGACGTTCTGGATGTTTGGATGTTCTGGACGTTCTGGATGTTTGGACGTTCTGGACTGGACGTTCTGGACGTTCTGGATGTTCTGGACGTTCTGGATTTCTGGATGTTCTGGACGTTCTGGACGTTCTGGATGTTCTGGATGTTCTGGACGTTCTGGATGTTCTGGATGTTCTGGACGTTCTGGACGTTCTGGATGTTCTGGATGTTCGGACGTTCTGGATGTTTGGACGTTCTGGATGTTCTGGACGTCTTCTGGATCTTCTCAGTTCGTTTGGAGAGGACAGTGAGGAGTCGAGAGTCTAAACCTACTGGAGACAAACACATGGATAATTCTGAGTCTTAAACCTGTGATCATAAAAGTTTTGTTTGTTGAGAATCTTTGAAATATTAAAGCTGGACTTGCTGGTTTTCCTGGAATGTCCCACATTAAAGCATTAAACATATTCATAATGTGTTTATTTAATTCAGTTCAATCAATCAACAACTTTCTTAATCCCAGAGGAAGTTCAGGTCACACGTCTGTGGTCGAGCACAATCCAGAAAGAAAGAAAAGAAAGAAAATCAAACCCATACATCACAGGTCGTACGTTCAAACCTCAAACCTCAGAGCTTCACAGACACAAAGGCAAATTTACTTTCCTCTTAAAATCTTTACGGCCGAAAGATTAAAGGTTTAGTTTAGTGGTTGGTGTTTTGTTGTTGGTGATTTATCGTCTCCCTCAGGAAATTTACACAAACTGAGAACGAAGAACACGTCAGGAATCTGTGTCAGTCGTTTTTCAAAATAAAACCAAAAAATAAGAAAATCAAAAAACAACGATTTTCTTCATTATTTTTCTCCAAAACTAAAATTAAAAAACAGATAAAGATTCATTTTTTTCAGTTTTTGATTTTGTGTTTAAATGAAAAATGGAAAAAACGGAAAACTGAAAGAACCAGGACTAAACCAGGTCCAACCAGACCGGGACCAAGACCAAGACTGAGACCAGGACTTAGACCAGAACCAGACCAGGACTGAGACTGGGACCAAACCAAGACTGAGACCAGAATTGAGACCAGGACTTAGACCGGGACCAGACTAAGACTGAGACCGGGACTGAGGCCGGGACTGAGGCTGGAACCAAACCAGGACTGAAAACGGTTTAGTCCTATTTTAGTCCTGGTTCAGTTCTGGTTCAGTCCGTCATCTCAGTTTAAGTCACATAAACAGGAAACGGTCGTTATCCTTTTTTTTTTCCATTTTTCATTTAAACACAAAACTGAAAACTGAAAAAAATAATTCTTATCCATTTTTTTCATTTTGGTTTTGGAGACAAATAATGAAGAAAATAGTTTATTTATAATATTTTTTCATTTTCTTATTTTTGGTTTTATTTTGAAAAACAAATGACCCACAGATTGTCAGGTTCAGTTTGGTTTTCGTGTGGAGACATGAGCTGCTCCAAAAAACTGAGTCCAAATCCTCCGTCTGAACATCACTGAGTTTACCTCACACTCTTCTCATCTTTCACAGATAAAACCAACAAATAAAAGAAAAAGATGACAAATTTTCAATAAAAGAATGATGGAAATGATTTAAAATGTTCGATGACACATTAAAAGTCGCCTCTCCGCAGATCTAACCTGTAACTTGTCCTGGTGACGTCAGATGTTTGTGTCGACCGGAGCCGCTGCAGACTCTGAGGTGAGGGCGAGAACTGGAGAAAAACAGAGAATAAACTAGAAAAATGGAAAAATAATAAAGACAAAAACAGACAAAACTCTACTGTAGTAAAGTAATAATAACAGTAAGACTGCGCTCACTGCAAAAAACAAAATCTGGCCACATTTAGACGACTTGAATTAAAGTTTTGTTAGGATTTGAGTAAATTTCACTTGATAAATAAAATGATCTGCAGTGGAACAAGACTTTCTGTACTTAAAATATTAAACAAAATCTAATATTACTTAAAGAAAAACAAACTTATTCCACTGGTCGATCATTTGACTCGTCAAGTTGAATCGCGTCAAATAAAGTGAAATGTTCTTAATTTAAGTCATTTTAATTTAGCTGGATATTGTTTTTGTTTGTTTTTTTCTTCAGTGTTGTTTGTTGGTCTTCTTCAGCTCTCAGACGCTCTCACAATTTCCTGCATTATTTATTCCCTCCACACTGGCGCTGGTGAGACTCTCGGGCTCCGTCCACACGACAACGCTCCAGGATTTTTATTTTTACAGATAAAAAAAAATTGCGTCCACATACGTTTCGAATCAACAAATATTCATGTTTAGACGAAAACAGAGCATTGAGTGAAAACCATGTAATACACCTGCCACACCTGTATGTGGCGCTGTAACAATGATAATAATATTTAATAATGCAAATCTCATCACTGATTTTTAAACTTTAAGGTAATTTAGATGATTTTAGATTTGATTCTATCCCAGAAATATCACAGTTTTGTTTTGCAAAAGTTAAACATAAGTTTGTGTTTTTAGTCATAAGATTTGGATGAGAATTATTAGAAGAACTTGGTCTGAAAATCCAACAGTTTCATGACTCGTGTGTAACATTTGATATCGAGGGGCGACCAAACGTCCGTTTTTCCTCGGACATTTTGCGTCCTTCCTGGGTGTACTTTTTTTTTTTAAGTGATGCAAATGTCCGGGTTTTCATGTTCGTTCACTGGGACATTAAACTGAGCGTCTGTGACTCAGGAGCGAGACACAAACAGTCAGTCTGCAGTTCTGCACATAGAAACATAAATGTGCATTTAACGATGACTTGTACAAGAAGTTGTCCGTTTTCCGTTGCAGTCGGGACAAGTGTGAGGTCATGTGCACAGGTTGGGAAGTGAGAGCAGCTCGATGTCGAGGCCCCACCCCTGGTCAGGTGTCCGGGTTTTCACAAACTGAAACATGGTCACCCTCTGCCGAGCGACAGGAGCGGCTTCGTGGGCTGCACCTGTCACATTTCGGTAATGCTCTTGCGGCTGAGATTAGTTCGAGGACTGCGGGCTTCGCTGCATCAGAGGAGCCTGATGACGACGGGATTGTGACGTCGTAGTTTTCCAGAATCTGCAGTTTGTTTTTGTTCTCAGATTTCTCCACTCTGGAACCTGTTCTCAAAACACACCATTTTCGCCCAAAACGCCGGCTCCGTGTGGACGAAAGATCAAAACGAATAAAAACTTCACCGTTTTGACCAAAAAACGTTGTGTGGACAGGCCCTTTTGTAGCCACAGCCGACCTGGGGCAGACTGACTGAAGCGAGGCTGTTAATCTGCACCATCTGCCCTCTGATCACCACAAACACTCACTGTGACACCTGCACACATCATCCAGCTTCAGACCAGAAACAGTTCAGCTCTGACCAGGGATGGGCACGATTAATCGATTAATCAATAATTGATCATTAAGAATTTCATCGATTACGTTCATTTTTAATCCACAAACCGAATGTAAGTTTCTGTGCGTAGAGGAGGGAGACCAAACATCTGTGTCCGGGACAAACGGGTCCGTACATGTAGCTGTAGAATTGATTTATGCAGATTAGTGCAGATAGTAATAATAATGACGATCATGCGACGCATACAACACGTCCAGGACGCTGCAGCTCGTCTGCTGACAAATACTAAAAAATGTGAACACATCACACCTCTTCTGTGTGACCTGCACTGGCTCCTGTCCTATACCAGGTGCAATTTAAAATGTTGTTAATTGTTTTCAAATGTTTGCACTCCATGGGTCCAGTCTACATGAGGGAGTTACTGCAGCACTAGACTCCGCCCACAGACCTGAGTTCAGACCAGCTCCTGTTGGTCGAGCCCAAAACTCGGCTCAAGACGAGAGGAGACAGAGGTTTTTCTGTGGCAGCGTCCCAGACTGTGGAGGTGCCTTCCTCCTGCTGTCAGATCCTCTCAGTCTGTAACACAGTTTAAGACAAGACTGAAAACTCACCTCTTCTCCCTGGTGTTTAGTTCGAGCTCGTCAGTTTATCTTGGTAGTTTTAACATGTTTTCTGTATATTTGTATATGTAACTGTTTCTTCTATGCTGTTGCTGTTGACTTGTATGTGAAGCACTTTGTTCAACTGAAGTTGTTTTAAATGTGCTGTAGAAATAAATTTTGAATTGAATTGATTTGATCATTTTAATATAAAAACGTTAATGATTAATCGATACTCGATCGTTAATTCTCCCGACGATCGATTAAGAAAATTGAATCAAATGCCCGTCCCTAGTTCTGACGAGATCAAACTTTAACTCTGAGGCACCAACAGGAGAAAAGACAAAACTCTGAGCTGGTCTTCGCTCAGTCACGTCACAGGAGACACAAACTCAACGGAAAACACATCATTTTCACTAAACGTTCATCTGTCATGTGTTTTTAAACCAGAAGATTCATGTGACGAGTTTGTGGAGCTGATCCCAAACAAATAATGAGAAAAACAAACATTTGTGGATCAGAAGTTTGGAGATTTCCCGCATAAAGTCACGACCCGTCTGAAGTTACGGTCCTCAGATTCAACAACGTGAACATGTGAACATCTGCAGGCAAAGAGGGTCTGGAAAACGTGATTCTGGGTTAAACAAACTTAATATTTATTTTTTAAAGCACATTAAACTTCATATACTGCACCAAAATGACTCTTGAGAGCTTTATAATGTTGTTACCTCCTCAAAAACAGACAGAGAATGTTTCAACAATTTATTATTCGTCCAAATTCTGTGTCTTATGAGAGAAGAACTCGGCGTAAATGTGCAGGTTTGTGTGTTAAACATGTGAATAAAACAAAACCCAACTCCAGGTCTGTGTGTGACGAGTAAACGACATGAAAACAGATCAGAAAACGGCGTAATGGAACTTTAAAAATATATACGTGTCGTTTTTATTTGATTAAACGTGTCGGGTTGAAGAGTGTGAAGTGTGAACCTGTTGGTGTAATGTCGTGTGATGGCGCCATCTGCTGGAGACGACAACGTACTGCAACTTTTAACTACAGCTTTGGCTCTTGAACGTGAAGCTGGAGAGAATTTCAGATGGAGGAGAGAAGAGGAGCAGAGGAGCAGAAGAGGAGAGTAGAGGGTCAGAAGAAGGACAGAGGAGAAGGAGCGAAGGAGAGGAACCGAGGAGATGGTCAGAGGAGGAGAGTAGAAGATCAGAGGGTTAGAGGAGCAGAAGAGAAGAACAGAAGAGAGGAGGAGAGGGTCACAGGAGCAAAGTAGAAGATCAGAGTAGAAGATCAGAGGAGGATAGGGTTAGAGGAACAGAAGAGAAGAACAGAAGAGAGGAGGAGAGGGTTAGAGGAGCAAAGTAGAAGAGCAGAGGAGAGGATCAGAGGAGGAGAGTAGAGGAGAGATCAGAGGAGGAGAGGAGAGGATCAGAGGAGGAGAGGATCAGAGGAGGAGAGTAGAAGATCAGAGGAGGAGAGGAGAAGATCAGAGGAGGAGAGTAGAAGATCAGAGGAGGAGAGGTAGAGGGTAGGAGAGATCAGAGGAGGAGAGGATCAGAGGAGGAGAGGGTCAGAGGAGGAGAGGAGGATCAGAGGAGGAGAGGAGAGGAGGTCAGAGGAGGAGAGTAGAAGATCAGAGGAGGAGAGGGTCAGTAGATCTGATCTCTTTTGCTCAGAACTTTGGATGAGAGACACTGGAAACATCAGGAGCCACAGTGGAAGCACCAGTGTCCTTCAGCAAAACACTTCACCCTCTTCTCCTGGCGTGAGGTTGGTGTGTGTGTGTGTGTGTGTGTGTGTGTGTGTGTGTGTGTGTGTGTGTGTGTTGTGTGTGTGTGTGTGTGTGTGTGAGTGACTGTTGGTGGTGGGAGGGGCCGATGGCTCTGATTGGCAGCCTCACCTCTGTCCCAGGGCGGCTGTGGCTTCAGGAGCATCTGACCAACACTGAATGTGGAGAGAAGGAATGAAGCTGCGAAGAGCTCTGGGCTCTGAGCGTCTTTTAGGGTGTTTTCACACCGACAGTATTTGGTGCGCACCAAACGGTCCATTCGAACCAAAAGTGGTGAGTTCGGTTCGTTTGCGTTGGTGTGAAAGCGTCAATCGGACTCGGACCCGAACCAAATCAAGCGGACCGAGACCTCAAAAAAGAGGTGGTCTCGTTTCGCTTGAATCCACCAAATGACAAAACTTTGGTGCGGTTCCTCTGGGTGAACGCGAACCGGGTCCAAACCATAGACAGTTTGGACAAACGGACTATTCCAAATGCATCATGGGAAAATTGCGTCTCCTGCCTGAAGTGACGCTGTACGATCCCAGCGCAGTAACAGGTTGTTGTCCAGACGCAGACGCGATTCATTTTCGAATTATTTTACCAACAATGGCAATACAGAGAATGTAACACACGAAGATCAGAGCAAGTATCATGTGCGAACGTGTGGCTCCAGAGTGAGTCAAAATTGGGGGGGCGTCCTGTTTCAGGAACCTAACACACAGAGACGACCCGTGGCCCCCCGTGATCAACACAGCAACCAACATTTGTTATTTTAGGCTTTAATTACCAAATAATTTCATGGCAATAGGCAATCGCCCATTCAATTGATACAACTTAAAAAAGTCCCTGTTTTTAGCCTAGTGTGAGAAATACAGTCGGACTAGATCCAAACCAGAGTCCAGAACCAGCGGGGGCAGGTCCGGTTCAGTGGGCTCAGAAGGAGCTGGAGCGGGGAGCCTCGACCTGAGGAAGAACTTTCCCAGGGAAGAACCAAATGCGCGAGGACGGACGCTCAGAACAACATAGAACAAACCAAACTGGACTCACGCTTCTGTCCGGATGCTGCACACCCCGGAACAGCCGCGGTTCTTGAGCGCGGAGAACCGGAGCAGTGCGCCGGACCTGTGGTCCAAGCGCATTCACTTTCCCGCACAGAACCAGCGCACAGACGACTGAAAGTACCGCTCGGACTCAGTCCATCAAGCACTGGTCTTGCTCGCCACATTTGGAACCAGCACATGGAGGATGGGCCTCATCTGACCAACGAACTTGTAACAGACCAGGACCAGACCCAGCCCCGTCCTGAGGAGCTGTTGGCTGCTGCTGTTACCTGAACTCTGGCTGATGCGGTGAGTTTGTACAAGTTCTACATGTTGCTGTTTTATGATTCATGGTGATAATTTGAGATGAGGACGACCCGCGGTTTTAACAGGAACATCGGTGTTGATAACTGGAGTATCGCTGTTTTCCGGGAACAGAGACACGTGAATCGAACCAGTTTTGGTTCGTTTGCCAGTGTGAACGCGGACACACTGGAGTGTATTTGCTACATAATAACAATTTTATTGCCTGGTGCGAACCAAATAATCGAACTAGCGGTGTGAAAACGACCTTAATTAATCAATTAGACGAGTAAAGGAGCAGAGGAGATGGTCAAACAAAAACTGTCAAACCGAAGTGTCGAGTATTTTATTGATTGGTCAAAGGTCCATAAAACATGCACCATTATCTTTTTATTAGTGAAGACAGGAAAGTTAAGCTTGAAAATTAAACATTTACACTTTAAACAATCGTTCTATTCATCAAATTTTAGTTATTCAGCACAAAACTTATGATTTAGAAATTCTTTGGTGAGCAACTTGGAAGAAGGTGGAGACTCCTGCTCCAAGAAGAACTGACCAATCACAAAGCCCCCCACAAATACTCAAATACTCTCCTAGACACATCAAGAATCTCAGACTTCGATCATTACGCAATCCAGACTGGGAAGGATTTTCCCAAAAAGTGAGCATCAAACCTCCATGTTTGTTTTCCCAGTGGGACGTGTCTATTGTCAAAGTCGATCTTTTCAAGTCTTTTGAACCATATCACTTTTGTTTCTGGTTCTGATATTGTCATATTTTAGTTCTGGGATTCGGACGTCGTAATTGTTGTGGTTGTTGGATCCAAACAGCGGAAAACAACACGAGAAATGGGCTTCAGAAGTTTGTGAACTTCATAAATGCAAAAGTGAATCAGATGTGTGTGACTCAAACCTCTGTTCAAACTGTTTCTCTTCCCAACGGAATTGAAAAATAGTGAAAGGTGAAGGTGATGGGCAGGATTGATCCACAGGAAGAACCAAAAATTTGACCGACTAAATCATCCTGAGTTTGCTGAGAATATTTTGTGTGAGGATGAATTTAAAAAGTCAACGCCAAAGTGAAAGTCTCCAACTGTTCACCAAGAAACACCTTCCACTGCAAAGACCAAGACGTGATGTTTCTGTAAAACCACAAGAACAAGAAAGTGCAGCTCAGTCTGTTTGTCTTCTGCTCTCTACATTAACAAACGGGATTTTGTTTTGTTGTCGCTCCACATACAAAATGTTCTCTGTAAACTCGGGATGATTTCTTAGTCAGACAAATGTTTCCTTTTTGGTTCTTCCTGTGGATCAATCCTGCCCATCACCTTCACCTTTCACTATTTTTCAATTCCGTTGGGAAGAGAAACAGTTTGAACAGAGGTTTGAGTCACACACATCTGATTCACTTTTGCATTTATGAAGTTCACAAACACATTTCTCGAGTCGTTTTCCGCTGTTTGGATCCAACAACCACAACAATTACGACGTCCGAATCCCAAAACTAAAATATGACAATATCAGAACCAGAAACAAAAGTGAAATGGTTCAAAAGACTTGAAAAGATCGACTTTATCAATAGACACGTCCCACTGGAAAAACAAACATGGAGGTTTGATGCTCACTTTTTCAGAAAATCCTTCCCAGTGTGAATTGTGCAATGACCAGACGTCCGAGATTCTTGATGCGTCTATTGTCTACAAAAAACGAACAAAAAAATAAATAAAAAGTGAAGTGCTCTGTTGAAGTGAATCCCTGAATATTTGTGCAAAATCTAAGTTCCTGATGCGCAATAAATTCAAATGTTTTGGAGAAAAAATTAAAAAATTGGCATTGCCAGTGTGTTAACTCTTAAACTCAAGTGTTTGAAAATAGTTAACGATGGTTAATAATATAAATTGTGAAGTTAGGTTCAAAGTTCATTATCTGTTGTTGTGTTTTACTTCAGTTAAATTGTCCGTTTTTCCTGCAGATTTAAGTTCACCTCTGCTGCCCCCTTCTGTTCGAGTCATGTTTGTACGAGCAGCAAAATCATTCAAGAAATCACTTCAAAATATTAAGAGTCAAAATAAATAAGTAAACACAGTTTGGAAATTTGAGGGGAAATAAATCAGTCAAAATTGAAACACAAATATTAACCCAAACCTTTTATTTCCTCTCAGATAAAACAAAGACGATTAAGGATCAAATGTTGCTTCCCTCATGTTTTTGGAGACCAGCACCGCACCCGCCCATAAACCCGGGATTATATCAAAACTAAACCCACACCCGCCCGAACCCATTAACACTCCACCCGTTACCCGCCCGAACCCGAGATAAACACACAAAAAAACATTTAACTGAAGCGTCCGTCAGAACATGAACGGAAAAGTTACGACTTCAAGAAACTTTTCACTTTCTTCAGTAAGAACAGAACCAGGACTGAACCAGGACTGAACCAAGACTGAACCAAGACTGAACCAGGACTAAACCAGGACTGAACCAAGACTAAACCAGGACTCAACCAGGACCGAACCAAGACTAAACCAGGACTAAACCAGGACTGAACCAGGACTGAACCAGGACTGAACCAGGACTGAACCAGGACTAAACGAGGACTAAATGAGGACTAAACCAGGACTGAACCAGGACCGAACCAAGACTAAACCAGGACTAAACCAGGACTGAACCAGGACTGAACCAGGACTGAACCAAGACTAAACCAGGACTAAACCAGGACTGAAACCAGGACTGAACCAGGACTAAACCAGGACTAAACCAGGACTGAACCAGGACTAAACCAGGACTAAACCAGGACTAAACGAGGACTAAATGAGGACTGAACCAAGACTGAACCAAGACTGAACCAGGACTGAACCAGGACTGAACCAGGACTGAACCAAGACTGACTGAACCAGGACTAAACCAGGACTCAACCAGGACTCAACCAGGACTGAACCAGGACTAAATGAGGACTAAACCAGAACTGACCCAGGACTAAACCAGGACTAAACCAAGACTAAACCAGATCTGACCCAGGACTAAACCAGGACTAAACGAGGACTAAACGAGGACTAAATGAGGACTGAACCAAGACTGAACCAAGACTGAACCAAGACTGAACCAGGACTGAACCAGGACTGAACCAGGACTGAACCAAGACTGAACCAAGACTGAACCAAGACTGACCCAGGACTAAACGAGGACTAAACCAGGACTAAACAGGACTAAATGAGGACTGAACAAGACTGAACCAAGACTGAACCAAGACTGAACCAGGACTGAACCAGGACTGAACCAGGACTGAACCAGACTGAACCAAGACTGAACCAAGACTGACCCAGGACTTAACGAGGACTAAACCAAGACTAAACCAGACCTGACCCAGGACTAAACCAGGACTAAACCCGAACTCATCCAGGACTGAACCAGGACTGAACCAGGACTCACTGTCGGTCGGGCTCGGACTTGCACCCGTGTAAACCGTCGAGTCACCGCGGGCGAAAGAACCAGTGTAGAGCTCCGCGCCTCATGGAGGTGAGGGCAACCGTCGCCCGATCACGTTTTGCTCTGCTCCACGGGCTCAGGGTTCTCTCTCTAAGTCCAAGATTCATCCTGGTTTAGTCCTGGTTTAGTCCTGGTTTAGTCCTGGTTTAGTCCTGGTTTAGTCCTGGTTTAGTCCTGGTTTAGTCCTGACCCACCAGTGTGTAATCTCTACCCGTGTGTAAAATTCCAACGTTAAAACCCAAACGTTTCAGCAAATATTTGCCCGAACCCGTCATGTTGTCCACTTCTTGTGTAATTCTGTGTTTGGCATTGACTCAGTCTAGTTTCATTTGGTGTTGATTATAAAAGGGGTGAAAAAAAAAGTTAATTTATCTATAAACATTTTAAAAATAGTTCATCCAAATGATTCTAGTGAAGTTTTACAGAGTTTAAAATCAGAATGGAGCTCTTTCTGTATCACCACATGTTTTCTGTTGAAGAACTCGAACCTCACCCTAAATGTGGCAGAGAGTTTGTGAGTTAAACACGTGAGAACGAAACAAAACACAACTCCAGGTCTTTTTGTGACGAGGAAACGACATTAGGACAAAGATCAGAAAGAAGAGCAAGACAAAAAATTAGACTAAGAGTGAATAAAATGGTTGTGTAGCCTTTTTAAACCTCAGTGTCCATGAGGTGAAGAGTTGAGTTGTGGAGTTCACTTGTAGATGGGGATGATGTCGGTGGGACATTTGAGGGACATTTGTGGGACATTTGTGGGACATTTGAGGGACATTTGTGGGACATTTGTGGGACAGGTCACTTGTAGATGGGGATGATCTCGGTGGGACATTTGCACAGAGCTGGGCAGTTCTTGGTGACGAAGTCGTTGCAGCTCCCGATGACGGACTTGAGCGCGCGACAGTTCAGGAAGCGGTTTATGTACGGACACGGGTTTGCTGGAATCACAAAAAAAAATAAATAAATAAATACACTGGTGTAAATATGTTCTAATGTAACCGGACTGAACCAGGACTGAACCCTGAATAAACAAGGACTAAACAAGGACTGAACCTGGACTAAACACAGACTAAACCAGTCCTAAACCAGGTTTCTAACTAGTCTTAAACCAGGCCTAAATCAGTCTCAAACCAGGCCTTAAGTGTGAGAAATAAACCAGGTCTAAACCAGGTCTAAACCAGGTCTAAATCAGTCCTAAATCAGGTCTAAATTAGTCTCCAACCAGGCCTTACGTGTGAGAACTAAACCAGGTGTAAACCAGTCCTTAACCTGGTCTAAACCAGTCCTAAATCAGGTCCAAATTAGTCTCAAACCAGGCCTTGAGTATGGGAACTAAACCAGGTCTAAACCAGGTTTTAACTAGTTTTAGACCAGGTCTAAATTAATCCCATACGTGCTTTTAAATGTGAGAACTAAACTAGGTCTAAACCAGTCCTAAACCAGGTCTAAATTTGTTCTAAACCAGGCCTTAAGTGTGAGAACTAAACCAGGTCTAAACTAGTTTTTAACTAGTCCTAAATCAGGTCTAAATTAGTCCCAAACCTGCTCTTAAGTATGAGAACTAACCCAGGTTTAAACCAGTCCTAAACCAGGTCTAAATTTGTCCTAAAATAAGTCTAAATTAGTCCTAAAACTGGTCTAAACCGATCTTAAACCAGTCCTAAACCAGATCTAAATTAGTCCCAAACCAAGCCTTAAGTGTGAGAACTAAACCAGGTCCAAACTAGTCCTAAACCAGGTCTAAACCAGTCCTAAACCAGGTCTAAATTAATCCTAAACCAGTCCTAACAGAGTCCTTCCCCCGGCCTGTGTGATACTGACTGCAGAGTTTGTTGACGCAGTTGTTGGGGCACATTCCACACGCTTTTCCCGCCGTGTACGGGTGCCACGTTTTGAAGTTCCCTCTGTGGAAACAAAACCAGGTCAAATCAGCAATGACGTAAACACACTCTGGATCTGTGAAGTGTTTTTGGACGTACGCTCTGTAGTATCTGCAGCCGTAGAAGTAGATCGGCGATGGTCGGTTGGTGCACTTCGCCATGGCGCATCCGACTTTGTACGAACTGTTCCAGACGACCTGCACAGACGAGCACAGTCCGAGTCAACGCAACGGAACAACAGAAAACATGTCATTAAAAACTGAAAACAAAACTGTATTAAAAGGGTTAAGTGTCTTGCCCAAGGACTAGGGTGACCAGACGTCCATTTTTACCCAGAACAGTCCCAGTTGTGAGCCTGTGTCCTCTGTCCCTGCAGATTTATACAAAACCATTGATCTGTCCCAGTTTTATTCAAGAAGTGTCACAAATGTCACACTTTTTGACAAGTCTAATCCCCACCAACAGTGAAGCGGGCAATATAGTGACATTTGTTAAACTAAAATACACAAAATGGTGTTTGAAAATGACCATAAAGCGAAAAAAATAAACCAACTGAAGTCCTGCCAATTACATACTGACCCACAAGTCGAGAACAAACAATGTTACGCAGACTTTTATTTATACCAACCGTCCCAACCCGGGTTTGTCTCAGTTTTAGATGTTGAAATTCTGGTCACTGTAAGCATTAGTGTTGTAGTACTGGAGACCGGCCTTAAGACCACTTTTTTACAATATTAAGATAAGATAAGATAAGATAAGATAATCCTTTATTGTTTCCCATGGGAGAAATTTGTCTTGGGACAGGGGGTCACATGCTTTATCAAAAAAACAGGACAACACAACACAAAGCAGCACATAAACAAACACCATAAAACAAAGTAAATATGAGACCAAGTCTGACCACGAGTGATGCACCAACACGACCCTTAAATTATCCTTAACAGGCAAGCCCTGCATTCTTCTGTTCTGTTAATTATTGCACATTCCCTAAGCCTTTTATAATTATTTTTTAACTTCACTATCTGAGTTTAGCAGATTAACAGCTAGTGGCACAAAAGAATGTTTGAATCTGTTCAGTTTACAGTTTGGGACCCTGAACCTTCTGCCTGATGGCATCAACTCAAACTGACTGTGAAGAACATGGGTTGGGTCATTGATCACCTTCCTGCTGAGTTTCCTCACAGTCTCCTCAAAAATTTGCTGAAGTGAGTTTGGGGCCACACCCATTATTTTACCTGCTCTTTTAGTCAAGGTAAAAATCTGTGCTTTAAGTTTGACTGACAGGTCACCAAACCATGTTGACATGTCATAGCGTAAGATAGATTCTACACATGCTTTGTAAAACATCAGCATTACATGTGACCTAAGCCGTCTTAAAAAATAGAGACGCTGGTGATTCTTGAGCAGACAGACTGTAGCTGCTGGACCATTGGAGCTGAGAATCAAATAACACACCCAAGTACTTATAACATGTCACCTGCTCTATGTCCCTCCCCCTGATGTTAACGGGGCTGTGGTCCCCGACAGATTTGGGATCAAAAATTATCTCCTTTGTCTTTTCCACGTTTAAGACAAGGTTTTGCTCCTCACACCAATGCACCACTTCATCAATTTCTGTCCTGTAGCTGATGGCATCTGTGCTTTTACTGAGTAAACTAAGAATAGCTGTGTCATCAGAAAATTCAAGTATATAGTTGTTTACCTGTCTACTCCTGCACGCATACTGGTCTCGTCCCGGACTCGAGTGCATTTGGTTTCAGTCTTGAAGGCTTTATTTTGGTTGTTTTTTTTCTCCTTCTCAAGGTCTGACCCTCGACAAGTGTGAGCATATTTCATTATTTCATTACGGCCGGTAACGTGCAGAGGTGCAGAAATCAGTAAGAGAATGTCACTGTAAATGTTCTGAACTTGAAAAAAAAACATTTGATTCACTTTGAAGTTGTTCAGTGTAAAGTGCCAGTGGAAGTGGGATTAAAGATGAGGTTCTCAAACTGTGGGTGAGCGTCCAAAAAAAGGGGCGCAGAGTATTTAAATGCAGTACAGTTTGTTCGGCTTATTTTAAGTTTAAAAGAACATTAATCAGATAAAATGGAGATACATTTATAAAAACATTGACATATTTGTTCAAAAATAACTGTAAAGTACAAATACATGTAGGAAATGACAAAGCTGGTCTCGATTTGGTCTCAACGGGCCGTGGTCTCTGTCTTGTCTTGGTCTCGGCCTTTAAAAGTCTTGGTCTTGTCTTGGTCTTGACTCTCAGAGGTCTTGGTCTTGTCCTGATCTTGGGACCCTTTGGTCTCGGACTGGTCTTGGTCTCATTTAGACTTGACTACAACACTACTAAGCATAGTCCAAGCCTATGTGCAGCTTTTATTGCACATTGCCTAAGCCTTTTACTTTTAGTTTTTTAACTGCACTCTGTGTTTATCAGATTAATGACTAAGGGCACAGAACAATGTTTGAATCTGTTATTAGGTTCTTTTTTTCAGGCCAAGAGTTTGTTTTCATTCCTCACAGTTTCGACTGTTCACAAACTGTTTTCCTCGGTCTGAAAAAAGAACCTAATAACACAAATTATCAGAAGACCAAATGAGCCTCAGTGGAATGTTTGAATCTGTTCAGTTTACAGTTTGGGACCCTGAACAACTCAAACTGACTGCTCCTTCCTGTCAAGCTTTCAAAGGCTGCGTTCAGACTGCAGCCTGAAGTGACCCAAATCCGATTTTTTGGCTTCTATGTGACATGTATCTGATCTTTTAATGACAGTCTGAACGGCACAGATCCGAATTTTTCAAATGCAAATGCTCCTGAATCCGATTCAGTCTGAAACGGCCAAAAGCGCATTCCATCCGACCTACACGTTAACAAGCGACAAACGTCACTATTCTGCGCTGAAGCAGGTGCTCAATGCTCGTGACCATGTTTGGACAACTTCCGTAAACACAGAGACGCTCGCTGCGGTCGACGCATGGGGTTGACGTCATCGTGTCTCCAGTGTCACATGCGGGACACTTTCGGGCCGTTTACCGTCACACTGAAGCCACAGACAAGTCGCATTTAATTGGAAATGTGAACGACCTCGAAAAAACATCAGATTTCACAAAAAAATCGGAATTGAGCGTTAAGCCCTGCAGTCTGAACGTAGCCTAAGAGTCTCCTTAAAAATTTGCTGAAGTGAGGTAAGGGCCACTATCCTGATTCATCAGATGGTTTCACTTGGTGGAAACTGTCTGACCTCGCAGCATTAGGATTCGTTCACTCGACAGAAGGCAGGTACTTTACTAAATTTATTTTAATCGCTGCTGTTTGGTCGTGACGTATGTAATGCACCAAATCCTGTAGGAAGAAGAACAATAACGTCTTTCCCCTTGATAAAATTCACCAAATATTCTCTTTAAATCCTTGATCTCGGGAATCGTTGCCAACACAGAATGTCTGTCTTCGTCTACATCCATCTCGACGTTTTGTTTACTGTTGTGCTGTTCCACAAAACGGACACAGACAGATGCGACGAGTTTGACGTCACGACTCTTTGTTGATCGGCCGGTGAACGGTCTACAACTTCCGAGGTTCTTGCAAGACCATCTGTATTCTGATTCCTGATCTAGTCGCTGGAGAGAAATGAAACTGAGCGGAGGCACTAGGTGACGCCATTTAACTTTGACTGGCAGGTTAGTAAACCATTTTGACAAACCATAAAGTAAAATTGATTCCTTAAAAATATAGAAAACAATAAGACAAAAGATACTCAAGTTAAACAAGAAATCTGCGTCTCATTTGTTGAAAGGCAGTGAAAAAAGATGCTCGTTCTATCAGTGTTTTTGTGTCAAGCGTGAGATCTGAACCTCCAACCTTCAGATCAGCGGGCAAAAACTCAACCCACTGAGCTCCTGTCGTAAAAAATAAAGAAGCACAAATGTACGGAAGCCGAGAGGGTCACAACAAACGCAAACGCAACAAATATAAATGCGACAACAACACAAAAAAAGCCACAATGGAAATGACCGCGGGACTTTATTTTAATGCAAACACCGCAACAAATACAAACGCCACAACACAAACGCAAATGCCACAACACATTAAAAAGCCACAACACATTAAAAAGCCACAACAGAAGTGACCGCGGGACTCTATTTTCCAACGGACCGATCGAGCGGTAAGTGAAGAAGAAGAACTACAACGTGAAACGAATAATGATAAAACAATAAATTATTTTTATTTACGTTTCCAACTTCTCCGTTCCTTTACTTTTCACGTTGTAGTTCTTCTTCTTCACTTGCCGCTCGATCGGTCCGTCGGAAAACAGAGTCCCGCGGTCACTTCCGTTGTGGCTTTTTAATGTGTTGTGGCTTTTTAATGAAATACAGAAAACAATAAGACACAAGGTGCTCAAGTTAAAAAAGAAATCTGCATCTCATTTGTTGAAAGGCAGTGAAAAAAGATGCTCGTTCTATCAGTGTTTTTGTGTCGAGCGTGAGATCTGAACCTCCAACCTTCAGATCAGCGGGCAAACACTCAACCCACTGAGCTCCTGTCGTAAAAATTAAAGAAGCACAAACGACTCTTGTCCAGTGAACAAAGCCACAACTGTCTGCGAGGCGTAAACAGAGCAGGTGGCAGCGGACGAGTGTCAAATCTGAGTGTGGAGAAAGAGCACGAGCTGAAGTCCAAACAGATTTAGACTCTTAAGCTTCGCTGTGAGACGAAGTGTAAATAGTCACCCTCTCGTGCCTCTTTACGCTCGCACTTCAGCCCACTCCCAGCCCTCGGCGTGAACAGGAGGTGCAGCGCTCACAGGCCGGAGCCGTATCCTGAAGGGACGGCTGTCGTATTTACTCGAGTACTTTCTCTCCGCGCTCGAGCAGCTGCAGGACTGTTTATCTTCGCGCTGGCTTTACTCTGAGCGGTTACCTGAAGATTATCTGTTACATAAACTGCGACGACTCTGGGGCATATTTGGCCAAAGCAAATATTTATATCGACTTGTCATTTAATTCTAGTATCAGAATCGGTATTGAGTATATTAGAGAGGAGAATTCTCTTGAGCTCGGGACTTGAGGACCTCTACCTCGAGAAAGTGCAATGGAACAGCCAATCAAATCAGGGTTCTGAAACACAAACTCAGGCTGGTTTGGCACATTTAGAAGCGCTTGTTCTGTCCATCAAAATCACACAAACCAGACAGTCACTTACCCTCGCGCCGCCGCCATCGCCCTCTTTCCGTGGTGCGTTCTGGCAAACCCGGACACTGGGAGCTTAAATCCTTCCGTTGCGCGGGTTCAGGGGATCAGGTGAGCTACGGTTCATTTGCATGCTCAATTAAACGGATTGTCTGTCTCTCGGAAATTATAAATGAGACCTGCTCATTCTGGGCGCAAGGTATCTGTGGGAAATTAAGTGTTGGTCATGTTAATTTACCCAATATTATGGACTTTGGAATGACAACAGGGTGGAAAACACGTATGACTATCTATAGGTCTACATAACATGTTTTTTTCTGTACTTGGAGTGTCATAAAGAACATGTTTTTCTGGACTTTGAGATGCCACGAAGCAGAAAAACTGACATATGTGGACCCCGTGGCATGTTCCCACCCATGATAAGGTGCACTGGGTCAGCAGTATTGTTCATTTTCTTGCTGTATTTGCTAAATCAACAAGTTAATGTTTTGTCAAGATGTAGTATAAAGCTACCCCTGAGTTTGAGTTGGTCAGAGGCGTCGTTCCGGGGTGGCAGTTGTACTTGGTAATCAACTTGAATCTCTCTCAATGGAAATGCTGAAATAAAGTGGCCTGTTCTCTCGGATTCTCCATCTCCTGTGCTTCTTTTTAGGACACGCATTGAACCTTCCAAAAAAAAAAACACATACCACAGGAGTATAACGGTCGATATATGGAACAAAGGCCATTTAGTTGTAGAAATGGCGAAAATCATATTTATTGGGGAATTATGTAATGTGGGAGGGGCAAACGGGGGTATAAAGGTGCACTCTGCAGCTCTGCCAGCAGCTGTGACCAGGTTACAGTGGAGGTAACGTGTGGAGAACCAGAGTGAAGGAGCGACCGAGAGAGTGAGAGAGCAAACGCTGCAGGACTTAAAGGGGAAGTCCAACAAAACCAATTTTTGTTAGTTTGCCTCGAACGTTAACTTTTTTTTGTTGTTTTTCATGGAACCACTGTAAATATTTTACCACTCATGTCTGGCACCTTTTTGCACTGTTGGAGAGCACAATAAATCACCTAAAAGCATTTCCTGACTAAGCCCGAGTTTTCTGGAAGAATCCCACCACATTACGTCACAGTAAAAATGTTGGTGCACCAAGTAAACGGGGAGAATTGTCTTTTTGTCATTTTGATGTGTTCAGTTGTGTTTGTGCAGATCAGGGGTGTCAGAATCATTTTGTTCCGGGGGTCGTGTCCAACCGACTTTGATCCCAAAGGGGCCAGATCAGAAAACTCATGTCATATAAACCCCAAAAATAACAATAAGTTCAAATATTTGTGCAGAGAAACACAAATCTATTACAGAAATCTTTTTTAATTGATGAACTCTTTCTTTTACAAAATATTATAATATTATAATATTATGAACAACCTGAAACTTTAAGAAAAATACAATTTCAACACAAAGTTTTAACATTAACTTTATGCAAATAGGAATAAGTAAATTTTTGTTGTAAAATCCTGCACTCGGCTCCACTTTTCTCATGTTGGACATTTTTCTGATGAGGGTGTCACGGTCAACAGTCAAAACGATCGTCCTTTAAGAGCGTTTGGAAAGAGACAAGTCTTCATTTGTGCTGCTCTGGTGGGAGGGGCCACGTACAGAGACGCTGGAGACGCTGCTGTGATAAACACCACAGAAAATTAACACGATTTTAATAGAAAATATAATTAAAATATTTGAGTAGAAAATCAGCCGAGGGCCACATTAAAGGTCTTGGAGGGCCGGATCCAGCCCCCGGGCCGTATGTTTGACACCCCTGGTTTAGAGAAAATGTCTAATAAAAACTTCGTAGTGACATTTAGATTTTCTTTCACATCATTTGACAGTAACACAAGTTTTTGTTTCTGAACATGTAAAAGTCAAACTGCCATAACTGAGTCATGACAGTTAACGTTAGTTAACAGACTCGATTTATTCTCAGGAGGTAGAGATACCTGACGTTAACTACGTAAGCGAACAAAATAAACATTAACATTAACACTTTCTCGGGCATCCATATTTTCCCGACATTTACAGTGGATGTTGGGAGAACTCGGGCTGGGGATCGTTACCTTGATGCACAGGCCATGATATGATGCATATCTCGATGCACTTTCGGTTCTATATATGATATATATTTCAAATCGATTCAATATTTAATTAAAAATAAAGGCTAAATCATGTCTTTGAGACTAAAAGTCTTTCTTAAACCACTTCTTGCAGAAAGTTCATATGAAACACAAATATTTTAATCATCAAAACCTCAAATGTCAAATGCGTCGCATAAATGAGTTTCCTTCCTCTGAACAAACAACAAAACTTACTCTGTAACAAAATAATTGTGTAAAATATACCAATAAATACTCTTGGCGATATATTGATACAGCAGCCCCCAATATCGATACTGTATCATCAAATTAAGCGATACACCTCCAGAGGAGCCACATCAGCTCCATCATCCAGAAGCTCCAGCAGAGGAGGGAGGGCAGCAGTGCATTGTGGGTCTGCAGAGAAGGTGACTGACTGCAGCCTCCATCTCCCCAGAACCTGAAGCCTCCAGGACCTGAAGCCTCCAGGACCTGAAGCCTCCAGGACCTGAAGCCTCCAGGACCTGAAGCCTCCAGTACCAGAAGCCTCCAGGACCTGAAGCCTCCAGGACCTGAAGCCTCCAGGACCTGAAGCCTCCAGGACCTGAAGCCTCCAGGACTCTGGGCTGAGCAGGTCTGATCACATCACAAAACCAGTTTGTAAATCTTATGTCCTGAAAGTGACAACAACGTTTATTCTAATTCTGAGAAACACAAACAGGTCACTATTCAAATTTACCATGAGCAATAAAAGTTGGTAAACTCGCCGTCATTCCCACGATACTTAAGCTGCTCTCACCTCCACCTCGTCCACCTCCTCCTCACTCACTTCTGGTATCAGTATCGGTGCTGTGTATATTACAGAGCTGAGGTCTCCAACCTGCAGCTCTCCACCTCCTTCCAAGTCACTCGCCAAAGAATTTCTGAATTATGTGTATTGCACTTAATAACTAAAATTTGATTAATTCCCATTGTAAATGTGTCATTTTGATGTTAAACTTGTGAACTATGAAGTATGAAAGTGGTGTGTGCGTGAGTGATGGTGGTGGTCGGAGGGTCTGATGACGCCAATTTAGCCTCACCACCACCGGATATGGAGAAAAAAAGAATAATGAATCTATGAAAAATGCTCTGTAAAGCATCTTTGTGACATATGTCTGTGAAAAGCGCTATATAAATAAAGACTTACTTACTTACTCTAATAAATGGATAATGGTTTATGTTTTACAGGCATCTTAACTCTTCAGTCTAAAGGTCATCATGGCTCTTCTACTTTCTCAATTTCTTGCAGCTGCTAAAATTCGTTGCTCTCTGACATTTTCTTCTTATAAAAAGGAGCTCACCAGAGGAGAAAGGTTGGGGACCTCTGTTGTAGAGGACAAATTCTCTTGAGCTCGGGACTCGAGGAAAATCAACCTCCTCCTCGAGAAAGTGCAATGAAATCACCAATCAAATCAGGTTTCCAAAACACAAACTCGGACTAGTTCGACGCAGATTGAGTCGGTTGGATGTAAGTCACAGTAAATATGTCGATGCAAACAGTAAACGGGGAGAATTGTCTTTCATTTATTTTGTTTTAAGTTTAAGTCGTGTTTGTGTAGAGAAAGAGTCTTCTAAAAATGTTGTAGTGACATTTAGATTTTCTTTCACATCATTCGACAGTAGACACACGTTTTTTTCTGAACATGTAAAAGTCAAATTGAGTTAACAAAAGATAACAGACTCTATTTATTAGCAGGAGCGAGCGATACTCAAGTCCATTCAAGTCACTGGGCCGAGCTCAGTGTCGCATGATTCCTGATTCACTTTAGTGTGGAGGTTCTTTCGGTGGCTCTGGGCTGATCGAGCGTGTACAGCAGTGTCTTTTCTCCCGCAGGCGCTCGCCAACGCACGCGAGCGCACGCACGGAGCGCGGCCTCGTGGATCACGTGATCGCTTCGAGCCATCAGAGCGAGAGGAGCCGGAGCGGAGCAGAGTGGAGCCGGCGGGAACGATTATAAAGCGTTTTTCAAGACAACTGGAGGATTCTGAGCTGAGAAACAGTTTATGATCTAGAAATAGGTAAAAATCACCACAAAATTTGACATTTTTGAAAGTTGTAGGTCCCTGTCAAACACGAGCGGTTTGTGATCACATTGCCTCTATGAGAAAAATCCTTTCTTGGCTCAGGGGAGGAAGCTACAAGCAGCAACACCCTCCAGTTATTTTACACATTAAACATTCTCAGGCATCCATATTTTTCCCAACTGTTGTAATGGAACGTTTGTACATTTGTAACGGATGTCGGGAGAACTGACTCAGATTTATCGACTATCGACATTCAACAGAACACAGCATTATTCCTCAGTATCAAAATCAAAACCGGTTTGTGAATCTTATGTCCTGAAAGTGACAATAACGTTTATTCTAATTCGGGGAACAGAAACAGGTCACTATTCAAATTTATCATGAGCAATAAAAGTTGGTAAACTCGCTTTGAAAAACCGCTGCCGTCGTTCCCACGCTGCTTAAGCTGCTTAAGCTTATTATCGAAATAGACGCTTGAAATTTTAGTATCGTACCCTCTTTGCCAAAGTACCAAAAAAATGTCATTGCATTTGTTTCTCTCATTTCTTGACGCCTTATTCCTCTTAAATGGACATCTCCTGCTCCACCTACAGTCCAGGTCTGGATTAAAGACTGTCTATAGTCGAGTTTGAGCTGACGTCATTGTTATTAAAAGCCCACGTTGCTGCTGGGAAATATTTTGGTTGGAGGCAAGAAACACGGTAGCGTCAAACACAGTGTGTAACCTCGCGTATTTCTCCCTGATAATGGTAAATTCCTGCTGCATTATCGGACGCACAAATAGAAGCACAGAAGAAGGAAAATGTATTTTTCGTATTCCGAGTGAAAAGAACCGCTAACGGTGAATTAAACGACTTTCAAACATCCGCAGAGCAAACGTAGAAGATCCTAACAAACCGTGGACTCAACAAGTTCAACAACACATCGAGACTCTTGGAGGTTTTCATCTTTTCTGCTGTGAATGGCCCAGGAGTTTCCACCAAGTCATTGTGGATGTCGCCCAAGTGAATATTTGTCCAGGGAGTTGGAGATTCTGACCAGAAATTTGGTTTGGTCCAGGTTCTGTCGGGGTTGAAAAGGGTGATTTGTCGTCCGTCGATGTTTATGACCAATTTGTGGTCAAATGGTCTTGGGTCCTCTGCCGTTAGAGTGGATCAATAACCGGGATCAATACCCTTTACGTGCTTTCTCGCTCCGTCCGTCATGTTGAATTTGTGTTTCTTGCCGCCGACCAAAATAATTCCCAGCATGCAACGCGCGCTTTTGTCAACAATGAAACTCGCCTGTATGTTGTCATCATGGGAAAAGTGAGATGTTTCTTGGAGGCTCACTGAAAACTTTGAAGAAAACGTGGGATCCATTCTTTCAGTTTGTTGAGTTTGTTCCAGAATGATGTTTTTCACTCTTGTCATTGATCGATCTTCTTTTTCAGTCTCTTTTCAGTCTCGTACGTGTTTATTGTGACGAGGTGAGCTGTAGTTGTTTTGACTTTTTTTTTTGCGTCTGTGTGCACGTGTTTTACTCAGCTCTTTGTCTAGTATTTCTTCCTGACAATGCTGATATTTGGAAATTGTAATTAAATAAAGCTCTGGAAAAATAAAATTTAGTATCGTGAAGTAAAGCCCTGCACCCCGCACCCGACGGAAAACCAGAATTAAACCAGAACTAAACCCAAACTAAAGCAGGTCTAAAACAGGATTTAGCCCAACTCCCTCACGGCCCATGAAATATTGTCTGATATAAAACCGGTTCATGGTGCAAAAAAGGTCGGGCACCACTGTTGTAGACGATTCCTTTCCGATTCTCCACGTTTGATAGAACTTAAAAAAGTGAATGTCTCATCTTGCGGGAATTGTGGGCGGGAACGGGATCGAAAATTCTGTCCTCTACTGTGAAATCACTCCTCTGAATTTGCTTTGTGCACAACACCGTTTGACTGACACCCCCAACTCCACCACATCACCCAGGACCTCCAGGGAAGCCACATCAGCTCCATCGTCCAGAAGCTCCAGCAGAGGAGGGAGAGGCAGCAGTGCATTGTGAGTCTGCAGAGAAGGTGATTGGCTGCAGCCTCCATCTCCCCAGAACCTGAAGCCTCCAGGACTCTGGGCTGAGCAGGTCTGATCACATCACAAAACCGGTTTGTGAATCTTATGTCCTGAAAGTGACAGTAACGTTTATTCTAATTCTGAGGAACACAAACAGGTCACTATTCAAATTTACCATGAGCAATAAAAGTCGATAAACTCTCTTTGAAAAGCTGCTGCTGCCGTCATTCCCACGCTGCTTAAGCTGCTCTCCTCCACCCCCCTCCTCTGTTCAGACTCTGCACACTGTCCAGGATCAGGTCTCCATCAGTCAACCCTCTCATAAAACTTCACAAGCACCACCAGGATGTTTTCTATCCGCCCAAACCCTGAACTATGGGACCTGTCAGAGCTGCAGACTCACGCACAGATGTAATGAGGAGGTGAAAGTCATCAGCAAGACAAATCTGATCTTGTAACTCCTCCTTGCTCCACTTATACAAGAATAACAAAGAGACACTTTTGAGGGACGATCTGATGGATCTGCTCCAGAACTGGATCAGAACATCACTCATGTGCCAAGACTCAGGCTACGTTTATACGATGAGGGTCTGAACAGAAGACGCAAAAGTGGCATCGCGTTTTCACTTTTTATTCCGCGTTTAGACAAGTGTTTTGGGAGGAAATCTGCGTGCATACGGTGACGCAAAAGTGTGTGGAATTGGATTGTGTTTGCATGCCAGGTTTCTGTGTACAGCATTTATGTGACGTAAACATGTACACGACCTGAACAGATCTTACCAGAGTTTTACGTCTTGGGCAGTGTAGATGGAAACACAGAGCCTATTCAGCTTTTCCACTCTGGAGGGTGGTTTCAAATTTTTGCATTTTTAAACCCCAAAAATGCATCACCGTCTAAATGAAAGGCACTTCCCATAAAATATTTTGTTGTTTTTACCCACAAGTGTTCTCAATCAATCATCAACCAATCAAACTTTATTTATAGAGCGCTTTTCATACAAAAAAATGCAACACAAAGCACTTCTCGGCCCATAATGTCCCAGAAGAGTTCTTGTGAGTTTATGTCAGGGGAGGGATATCACCCTAAGCCAAATGTTTCAACACTGTAACAGTCCACAATGTGACACTAAATGTAAAAGGATCTTCATAATGTCCAAAGTGTAAAACACCTGTGTCAACTCTTAAGTGTAACTTTGCCAAGTTTCTATGGTCCAATACTATTTAGAGGGCAACTTTAAAAAAGGATGTTATTTAAGAGGCTGATTTTGTTTAAATATATTTGTCAGAGCAGCCGCTTCCTCCCATTTTCTGTTCGGACACAGAAGAGTCTGGAACTGAACCATAAACAACCAAACCACCATCCTAACTGTAAATTCACAGTAACAGACTAGATGAATTTATGGGAAAATACTATCGTGGATGATAACCAACAGAACTTTAGGAAAAACAAGAACTGAACTTGAAATTACAGTTGACAAAGAAATAAGCAATGGGGATTTTCACAGACCTAAAGAAAACTTACAACACAGTCGTAACAGAAAGCTATGTCCTGTTGGATCAGCACGAGGCTGATGTGTGTTCTGTCATCTGTGGGTTCCACAGGGAGCAGTGTTGGGCCTTACACTGTTTCTCCTGCACATCATATGAAATGGAAGAGACACAAGTTAAGAGAAACTGAACAAAGTCTGAATATGAAAACAAAAGTGATACAGGATAATAAATCTGCAAACTTCAACTAAAACTCATGATTATGTAATAGAAAGAAAACACAGATCTCTGAGCATCCCTCACTCACAAACTGCTGAAAATCCCACATTTAAAAAATCAAAACCAAAATGACAAAATTTGCAGCTTTGATACGTCCACCCATTTTCTTCCGCTTACCCGGGGTCGGGTCGTGAGGGCATCAGTCTGGGGTCATTACTCCCAGACTTTCTTTCTGGAGAGACCTAGTCCCTCCAGTGTGTCCTGGGTCATGACATGAACACCTCCTGAGGGACACGTCCAGGAGACATCAGAACAGACGTCCTCCCCTCAGCTGCTCCTCTCCACGTGGAGGAGCAGCGGCTCTACTCCGAGCTCCTCACTCTGTCTCTAAGGGAGACGCCCAGACACACTGCGGAGGAAACTCATTTTTGCCGCTTGTATCGTCGATCTGGTCCTTTGGGTCATTACCCAGAGCTCATGACCAGAGGTGAGGGGAGGAACGTAGACTGACGGTAAATCGAGAGCTTTGCCTTTAGGTTCAGCTCCTCTTCACGACAACGGTCCGAAACAGCGACCGCATCACTGCCCACGCTGCACCTGTCCACCTGTCAGTCTCACGCTCCATCCTCCCCTCACTCCAGAACAAAACCCTGAGATACTTGAGATACGATTCTTCTTAAATGGACGTCTCCTGCTCCACCCACAGTCCAGGCCTGGATTAGAGACACTGTACGTTGTCATCATGGGAAAAGTGAGATGTTTCTTGGGGGCTCACTGAAAACTTTCCAGAAAATGTGGGATCCATTTTTTCAGTTTGTTGAGTCTGTTCATTTTCCCTTTGTTCCACAATGATGTTTTTCATTCTGGTTCATGTTTATCGTGACGAGGTGAACTGGTAGTTTTGACTTTTTTTTTTTGCGTCTGTGTGCACGTGTTTTACTCAACTCTTGGTCTAGTATTTCTTCCTGACAATGCTGATATTTGAAAATTGTAATTAAATAAAGCTCCATCATCCAGAAGCTCCAGTAGAGGAGGGAGAGCAGCAGTGCATTGTGGGTCTGCAGAGAAGGTGATTGGCTGCAGACTCCATCTCCCCAGAACCTGAAGCCTCCAGGACTCAGGGCTGAGCAGGTCTGATCACATCACAAAACCGGTTTGTGAATCTTATGTCCTGAAAGTGACAATGATGTTTATTCTAATTCTGAGGAACAGAAACAGGTCACTATTCAAATTTACCATGAGCAATAAAAGTCGATAAACTCTCTTTGAAAAACTGCTTGCTGCTGTCATTCCCACGCTGCTTAAGCTGCTCTCCTCCATCAGTCAACCCTCTCATAAAACTTCACAAGCACCACCAGGATGTTTTCTATCCGCCCAAACCCTGAACTGTGGGACCTGTCAGAGCTGCAGACTCACGCACAGATGTAATGAGGAGGTGAAAGTCATCAGCAAGACAAATCTGATCTTGTATCTCAAAGAAACACTTTTGAAGGACGGTGTTCTGATGAATCTGCTCCAGAACTGGATCAGAACATCAGTGAGGTGCCAGGAGATGTAATGTCCCAGAAGAGTTCTTGTGAGTTTAGGTCAGGGGAGGAGTATCTCCTCATGTCCCCGCAGACCCTGAGCTCCTGAATGCAAAACTAAGCCAAATGGTTCAACACTGTAACAGTCCACAGTCTGACACTAAGTGTAAAAGGATCTTCATAAAGTCCAAAGTCTGAAACATCTGTGTCCAACTCTTAAGTGTAACTTTGCCAAGTTTCTATGGTCCAATATTACTTAGTTCAAATGGAGGGCAGCTTATAAAAGGGTGTTATTTAAAAGGATGATTTTGTTTTAATATATTTGTCTGAGCAGCCGCTTCCTCCCACTTTCTGTTCGGACACAGAAGAGTCTGGAACAGAACCAGAAAGGACCAAACCTCCGTCCTAACTGTAAATTTACAGTAACAAACTGTAGATGTATTTATGGAACATGAACACCTCCTGAAGGAGACGCCCAGGAGACATCAGAACAGACGTCTCCTGTTCCTCACAGTGACTGAGCTCCTCACTCTGTCTCTAAGGGAGCACCCAGACACACTGCGGAGGAAACTCATTTGTGTCGCTTGTATCTGTGATCTCGTCCTTTGGGTCATTACCCAGAGCTCATGACCAGAGGTGAGGGGAGGAACGGAGACGACGGTCCGATACAGCGACCGCATCACTGCCCACGCTGCACCTGTCCACCTGTCAGTCTCACGCTCCATCCTCCCCTCACTCCAGAACAAAACCCCGACATACTTGATCTCCTCCACCTGAGGCAGAGACTCTCCACCCGCCCGGAGAGGCCTGATCCAAAATCCAGACTTCTCCCAAATACTATATACAATCTACAATCTATAATCAATCTGTAGTCGTTTTCTACCTCATTTAGGTATAAAACTCCCTCAGATCTATGGTCCAAATTACAAAAAACTAAAATAGAAGAAGTTCTGCACTTTCAAATCATAATAAATGAAAAGAAAATGTGTTTATGCCAAAACAGCTGCACCAACTGGTGATTTTTTTTATTTTTTTTTTTTAATGGTCAATGACCGTTGCCTAAAACTTCAGTCCAGCTCCAACAATTACCACCAGTGTTTTTTGTTTTTTTTTAGACATTCCTCCGGAATAAACAGTGAGCATGTGGCAGTGGACGAGTGTCAAATCTGAGTGTGGACGCGCTAACGGAGCTAACAGAGCTAGACATAAGCACAAGTCCCAACAGTTTTAGTCACTTAAAGCCACACACTCTGAGCTTTTGTGCAAATAGTCAGCCTCGTGCCTGTTCACATTCTCAGGTTTACACGCTCCTCGTCCGCAGGGAACAGTGGCTCTGCTCTTTCAGGCCGGAGCTGGATCCTGGAGGAGTTTCTCACATTTGCATGAACCTTTCTGAACAAACACAAACACAAACACGCTTTGTTCTTCTGGATTCAGCTCAGGTCTGCGCCGAGTCTAGTTCCACTGCCAATTCTCCTCGTAGCCTTTTGCCTTAAGGCTCGTTCAGACCAGAGCGTCAAAAAATCCAATCCAATCTAATCCACTTTATTTCTGTCGGACATTTCACAAACAGTTTCCAAAGTGCTGCACAAATACATAATAATAACAACAATAATAAGATGATAAAATAAATGACTAAAGTCATAATAAAACCAGTAAAATAAAATAAAAACTAAATCATAGAATAGAAATAAGGGTCTGGTCAAGTGGTAACGGAGGGAAACAGGGCAGATTTTTGACATTCAAATGTCTCTTATTCAGAAACTAGAGGAACTATTGAAATAAGTAAAGTATCAGAATGTAGGAAAGAGTTACACTCCAACAGGGTCAAGTTAAACCTGTGAGATTCTTTCAAGTTCAAGACAAAAAATTTAAAAACTCATGTCGGTAACAGAGGGAATGAAATATGCAGCACTTTTTGGTCAATAAATCCAAACAGTGATAACTCTTGGTTCTCACTTCCATATCCTTAACAAACTGGTTTGAATATTTGCTTCATATAGTTTTCTACCATATGGTACAAGATTAGGTTGAAAAACCTCTGACTTTTTGACTCATGAGATTTTTTATTAAGAAAGTTCATGGTAACGGAGGGAAAATTGTACAAACAAGTAGAAGGTGCAGGATTTTACATCATTTGTCGCGCTTTTTTCTTCTGAAATTTTTAATATTACTTCAAAATGAAAGAAACTATTTCTATAAAATATGTCAGTCCTTCCAAGAACATTTTTATCATTTTAAATACTTTTTTTTTTATCCTGTCCCTTCATCAACAGTTCAAAGATGGAATAACACAAGATATGATGAAATACAAACATTTATTTACATGATTTTCAGGTCTTTGAAATTTGAGAAATAATTTTTGTTCCATGTTTCATTCATGGTCTGTTTAAAATGTATGGAACTTTAGAACCAAAAATGATACAGAAAAAAGGTCAACAGTTTGATAAACTAGAGTACATATGTATCTGTTCAATACATTTTTATATCAGATGAATTAACTTGAATTTTTGACCTTGTTGTTTACTTCTGTTTGACTGGGTTCAGTTATGCTCTATGTTTAGCCCTAGAAATACATGTCTGGGTTGTTCCTTGTCGGCGTCTGAGGGGGAAAAGAGTTAAGTTTGACTGTTTTAACCCAGATCCTGTGTGTAGTGTGTTTGTACCTGTGTGTTTGTACCTGTGTGTAGTGTGTGTTTGTACCTGTGTGTTTGTACCTGTGTGTAGTGTGTGTTGTACCTGTGTGTAGTGTGTTTGTACCTGTGTGTAGTGTGCGTGTACCTGTGTGTAGTGTGTTTGTACCTGTGTGTAGTGTGTGTTTGTACCTGTGTGTAGTGTGCGTGTACCTGTGTGTAGTGTGTGTTTGTACCTGTGTGTAGTGTGCTTGTACCTGTGTGTAGTGTGCTTGTACCTGTGTGTAGTGTGTTTGTACCTGTGTGTAGTGTGGTTTTTGTACCTGTGTGTAGTGTGTGTTTGTACCTGTGTGTAGTGTGTTTTGTACCTGTGTGTAGTGTGTGTGTTTGTACCTGTGTGTGTGTGTGTTGTACCTGTGTGTAGTGTGTTTGTACCTGTGTGTAGTGTGTTTGTACCTGTGTGTAGTGTGTGTTTGTACCTGTGTGTAGTGTGTTTGTACCTGTGTGTAGTGTGTGTTTGTACCTGTGTGTAGTGTGTGTTTGTACCTGTGTGTAGTGTGTGTTTGTACCTGTGTGTAGTGTGTGTTTGTACCTGTGTGTAGTGTGTGTACCTGTGTACCTGTGTGTAGTGTGTGTGTTTGTACCTGTGTGTAGTGTGTGTTGTACCTGTGTGTAGTGTGTGTTGTACCTGTGTGTAGTGTGTGTTGTACCTGTGTGTAGTGTGCTTGTACCTGTGTGTAGTGTGCTTGTACCTGTGTGTAGTGTGTGTTTGTACCTGTGTGTAGTGTGTGTTTGTACCTGTGTGTAGTGTGTTTGTACCTGTGTGTAGTGTGTGTTTGTACCTGTGTGTAGTGTGTGTTTGTACCTGTGTGTAGTGTGTGTTTGTACCTGTGTGTAGTGTGTGTTTGTACCTGTGTGTGTAGTGTGTGTGTTGTACCTGTGTGTAGTGTGTGTTTGTACCTGTGTGTAGTGTGTTTGTACCTGTGTGTAGTGTGTGTTTGTACCTGTGTGTAGTGTGTTTGTACCTGTGTGTAGTGTGCTTGTACCTGTGTGTAGTGTGCTTGTACCTGTGTGTAGTGTGCGTGTACCTGTGTGTAGTGTGTGCTTGTACCTGTGTGTAGTGTGTGCTTGTACCTGTGTGTAGTGTGTTTGTACCTGTGTGTAGTGTGTGTGTTTTGTACCTGTGTGTAGTGTGTTTGTGTACTGTGTGTAGTGTGTTTGTACCTGTGTGTAGTGTGTGTTGTACCTGTGTGTAGTGTGTGTTTGTACCTGTGTGTAGTGTGTTTGTACCTGTGTGTAGTGTGTACCTGTGTGTAGTGTGCTTGTACCTGTGTGTAGTGTGTTTGTACCTGTGTGTAGTGTGTTTGTACCTGTGTGTAGTGTGTTTGTACCTGTGTGTAGTGTGTGTTTGTACCTGTGTGTAGTGTGTGTACCTGTGTGTAGTGTGTTTGTACCTGTGTGTAGTGTGTGTTTGTACCTGTGTGTAGTGTGTGTACCTGTGTGTAGTGTGTGTTTGTACCTGTGTGTAGTGTGTGTTTGTACCTGTGTGTAGTGTGTGTTGTACCTGTGTGTAGTGTGTGTTTGTGTACCTGTGTGTAGTGTGTGTTGTGTGTACCTGTGTGTAGTGTGTGTTTGTACCTGTGTGTAGTGTGTGTTTGTACCTGTGTGTAGTGTGTTTGTACCTGTGTGTAGTGTGTGTTTGTACCTGTGTGTAGTGTGTGTTTGTACCTGTGTGTAGTGTGTTTGTACCTGTGTGTAGTGTGTGTTGTGTACCTGTGTGTAGTGTGCGTGTACCTGTGTGTAGTGTGTGTTTGTACCTGTGTGTAGTGTGCTTGTACCTGTGTGTAGTGTGTGTTTGTACCTGTGTGTAGTGTGTGTTGTACCTGTGTGTAGTGTGTGTTTGTACCTGTGTGTAGTGTGTGTTTGTACCTGTGTGTAGTGTGTTTTGTACCTGTGTGTAGTGTGTGTACCTGTGTGTGTAGTGTGTGTTTGTACCTGTGTGTAGTGTGTTTGTACCTGTGTGTAGTGTGCGTGTACCTGTGTGTAGTGTGTTTGTACCTGTGTGTAGTGTGTGTTGTGTGTAGTGTGTGTTTGTACCTGTGTGTAGTGTGTGTTTGTACCTGTGTGTAGTGTGTGTTTGTACCTGTGTGTAGTGTGTGCTTGTACCTGTGTGTAGTGTGTTTGTACCTGTGTGTAGTGTGCGTGTACCTGTGTGTAGTGTGTGTTGTACCTGTGTGTAGTGTGTGTTCGTGTACCTGTGTGTAGTGTGTGTTTGTACCTGTTGTGTACCTGTGTGTAGTGTGTACCTGTGTGTAGTGTGTTTGTACCTGTGTGTAGTGTGTGTTTGTACCTGTGTGTAGTGTGCTTGTACCTGTGTGTAGTGTGTGTTTGTACCTGTGTGTAGTGTGTTTGTACCTGTGTGTAGTGTGTGTTTGTACCTGTGTGTAGTGTGTGTTTGTACCTGTGTGTAGTGTGTGTAGTGTGTGTGTGTGTGTGTGTTTGTACCTGTGTGTAGTGTGTTTGTACCTGTGTGTAGTGTGTGTTGTACCTGTGTGTAGTGTGTGTTGTGTACCTGTGTGTAGTGTGTGTACCTGTGTGTGTGTGTGTGTGTACTGTGTGTACCTGTGTGTGTGTTGTACCTGTGTGTAGTGTGTGTTGTACCTGTGTGTAGTGTGTTTGTACCTGTGTGTAGTGTGTGTTTGTACCTGTGTGTAGTGTGCATGTACCTGTGTGTAGTGTGTGTTTGTACCTGTGTGTAGTGTGTGTTTGTACCTGTGTGTAGTGTGTGTTTGTACCTGTGTACCTGTGTGTGTGTTGTAGTGTGTGTTGTACCTGTGTGTAGTGTGTTTGTACCTGTGTGTAGTGTGTGTTTTTGTACTGTGTGTAGTGTGTTTTGTACCTGTGTGTAGTGTGTGTTTGTACCTGTGTGTAGTGTGTTGTACCTGTGTGTAGTGTGTTTGTACCTGTGTGTAGTGTGTGTGTACCTGTGTGTAGTGTGTGTGTGTACCTGTGTGTAGTGTGTGTTTGTACCTGTGTGTAGTGTGCTTGTACCTGTGTGTAGTGTGTGTTTGTACCTGTGTGTAGTGTGTGCTTGTACCTGTGTGTAGTGTGTGTTTGTACCTGTGTGTAGTGTGTGTTTGTACCTGTGTGTAGTGTGTTTGTACCTGTGTGTAGTGTGTGTTTGTACCTGTGTGTAGTGTGTGTTGTACCTGTGTGTAGTGTGTGTTGTGTGTGTACCTGTGTGTAGTGTGTGTTGTACCTGTGTGTAGTGTGTTGTACCTGTGTGTAGTGTGTTGTACCTGTGGTGTAGTGTGTGTACCTGTGTGGTGTGTGTGTTTGTACCTGTGTGTAGTGTGTGTTTGTACCTGTGTGTAGTGTGTTTGTACCTGTGTGTAGTGTGTTTGTACCTGTGTGTAGTGTGTTTGTACCTGTGTGTAGTGTGCGTGTGTACCTGTGTGTAGTGTACCTGTGTGTAGTGTTGTGTGTGTGTGTACCTGTGTGTAGTGTGTGTTGTGTACCTGTGTGTAGTGTGCTTGTACCTGTGTGTAGTGTGTGTTTGTACCTGTGTGTAGTGTGCTGTGTACCTGTGTGTAGTGTGTGTGTTTGTACCTGTGTGTAGTGTGCTGTGTACCTGTGTGTGTAGTGTGTGTGTGTTGTACCTGTGTGTAGTGTGTGTTTGTACCTGTGTGTAGTGTGTTTGTACCTGTGTGTAGTGTGCTTGTACCTGTGTGTAGTGTGTGTTTTGTACCTGTGTGTAGTGTGTTTGTACCTGTGTGTAGTGTGTGTGTACCTGTGTGTAGTGTGTGTTTGTACCTGTGTGTAGTGTGTGTTTGTACCTGTGTGTAGTGTGCTTGTACCTGTGTGTAGTGTGCGTGTTTGTACCTGTGTGTAGTGTGCGTGTACCTGTGTGTAGTGTCCTGTCTCTCTGCCGTTGGTGGACATGTGGGGATACTTGAAGTTCCGGACCTCGTTGTGCCAGGCTGTGATGACGTCGCTCCAGTTCCTCGGGCTGGAGGCGTAGAACAGATTCTCCCCGAGCTCGTAGCCTGAAGACGGAGAGAGGAGAGAGTCACGCGTCCGAAAACGGCAATTTATCCCATTTATCCGATTTATCCGGGGTCGAGGAGACAAAAAGGAGCCACGTGTCATTATAATCTGTAATGTAACTTTAAAGAAGGATATTCAGGAGCGTCCCTATGTTCCCACAGCTCTATGTTCCCACAGCTCTATGTTCCCTAAGGTCTATGTTCCCACAGCTCTATGGTCCTCTAGTTCTATGTTCCTCTAGTTTTATGTTCCCACAGCTCTATGTTTCTGAAGCTGTATGTTCTCACAGCTCTATGTTCCCACAGCTTTATGTTCTCACGGCTCTATGTTCCCTCAGCTCTATGTTCTCACAGCTGTATGTTCCCTTAGCTCTATGTTCCCACAGCTCTGTTCCCTCAACTCTATGTTCCCACAGCTCTATGTTCCCACAGCTCTATGTTCCCACAGTTCTATGTTCCCACAGTTCTATGTTCCCACAGTTCTATGTTCCCACAGCTCTATGTTCCCACAGCTCTATGTTCCCTAAGCTCTATGTTCCCACAGCTCTATGTTCCCACAGTTCTATGTTCCCACAGTTCTAATTTCCCACAGCTCTATGTTCCCTAAGCTCTATGTTCCCACAGCTCTATGTTCCCACAGCTCTATGTTCCACAGTTCTTGTTCCCACAGTTCTATGTTCCACAGCTCTATGTTCCCACAGCTCTATGTTCCCTAAGCTCTATGTTCCCACAGCTCTATGTTCCCACAGTTCTATGTTCCCACAGTTCTAATTTCCCACAGCTCTATGTTCCCTAAGCTCTATGTTCCCACAGCTCTATGTTCCCACAGCTCTATGTTCCCACAGTTCTATGTTCCCACAGTTCTAATTTCCCACAGCTCTATGTTCCCTAAGCTCTATGTTCCCACAGCTCTATGTTCCCACAGCTCTATGTTCCCACAGTTCTATGTTCCCACAGTTCTAATTTCCCACAGCTCTATGTTCCCTAAGCTCTATGTTCCCACAGCTCTATGTTCCCACAGTTCTATGTTCCCACAGCTCTATGTTCCCACAGCTCTATGTTCCCACAGCTCTATGTTCCCACAGCTTGATGTTTCCTCATTTCTAATGTTTTTTTTTTTTTTTTTTCCCAAAATGTTCCCACATTTTCTCCCAGTTTCTGGCAGTTTGTGGTCAGTTACACCTGACGTCTGCTCCAGCAGCAGAGGCCACAGATGTGATGTTCATGGATCTAATGACCCGAGGCTGAAATGACTCTGAATCTTCCCTTTGAATGTCATATAAAAATACAAATGTTTTGAATTTGTTTCATTTTGAGAAAAATCTTAGAAATAAGAAAAACCTTAAAAATGAGGAAACCCAGGACTCAGGGAACATAGAGCTGAGGGACTGTTACAAGGTTCCCACACAAAGTTTCAAAACTTTTCCATGACTTTATGACACCTGCATGTGTAGAAGTGATCAGACTTTTAGGGCAAATAAAAGACGCAGACGTTCAGAAATAATCAGAACAAACTCATGAGAATCTTCAACAGAACTGGAGCTGTGTGAAAGAGAGACTTTTCCAGGCCTGAAAAATGACATTTTCAATTTCCATGACTTTTCCAAGATTTCCATGACTGCGGAAGTTACAAGTCTGATCTGCGGAGAGACGTCAAAACACAGATTCTGGAGCAGCTCTTCCCTCAGTCCACTCTGCCTACGTACCGTCGAGCAAACGTGTGGAGGGTTTCCCGTGCGCCAGGACACAACCGTCCACCCACGACTGCATCCCGACCGCCACCGCGTCACTCCAGCTCTGCTCCAAACACACTCAGGTCAACTCAGGTCAAACACAGAGAAAACACAGAGTAAACTCCAATCAAATAAACTGGAGATCTGGGCTAAACACAGAAGGAAAAAAAAAAAAAGTCATCATGCATCATCATTCATCGTGTTTGTGTGAGGAAAAAAGTTTCTTTTCATCCACAGGATCATTTGGATCTAACACATCTGTGTTTTTCTGTGTCTGTTTGACAGTTTGAATTAGACCAAGTCTCATTTAAGTTGGAATTTGGCTGCTCAAACTGGACTATTGATCTTCTTTTCTTTTTTAACTTTTTTTTTTTTTTTGAGCAAGGTACATTACAAACATATGGAGATATCTATCTATCTATATATATATCTATATCTATCTATCTATCTATCTATCTATCTCTCTCTCTCTCTCTCTCTCTCTCTCTCTCTATCTATATATATAGATATATATATAGATATATATATATATATATATATAGAGATAGATAGATAGATATATATATATATATATATATAGAGAGATATGTATATATGTATATGTGTATATATAAAATGTACATATTTTAAACATTTCTGGTGCTCAAAAGGAGGAGGCTGAAGTTTAAAAAACGTATCATGTTCTACTCCAACTGTTTTACCTTCACACGTACATACGTACATATATACATACATATATGTACACACACGTATCTACACATATTCATGAACATATTTATATTTATACATGCACAAATATATTTTAGTTTATGATCGTACAAACTAGTAATAATGACAAAGAAAGACACAGAAGTTGATCATTTATGATCAATAAAAGGTCATGTTAAAGAAAAAAAAAAAAAGAGAAAAGTTTGAGTTGGTTTTTATCTTGTTTTTTGAAGTGCACCAAGTTAGTACAAGTTTGATATGATCAGACTCCACGTCTGTAACAGACTTTTGCTTTTAAGAAGGTTCCAGAGAATAGTTTTTTTAAATTCATTTCACCTCAAGCTGTTTTTTAGTTCATTTGTGCAGAACATGTTTCAGGTTGAGTTTCACTTTAAATAAGATTTGGCAGATTTTAAATTTGACCAAGTCCCCAAATTTCAGTATTTTTGATAATCAAAAAAGTGCATTTGTATGTTCTCTATGTCTGACTAACTCATATTGCTTTTTTTTTTTTTTTTTTTTTATTTAAACAATACGTCTGTGTTACTTTTATAAGAATTTCCTCAGACCTCTTTAACTTAAATGGGCTAAGATAAGAGCTCATCAAGGCTTTAGCTTTTGCAGTTTTGGTTTTAATTCTTCCCCCAAAGTCGCTTCATGACAAAACCACTGCATGACGTCTGTAGAAAAGCGTCTAACAAATAAGAAGTACTTTTATTTCTTGTCAAACCTTCAGTAAATGCAGTTTGTTCTGATTGGCTGTGGTTTTCCACCCAATAATTCTGTTTTCATGTTTTTAGACCTGAGACACTGAGATGATGATGACGTAACAGTATAATAATAACACAGTGGGAGTGGGAGTGTGCAGGTGCATTGTGGGTACTGTAGTTTTGCGTCATGTTGGACTCACCATCTGCAGCATGTCCTGAGCCGGCGGATCCACGTTCCTCCTCAGCTCGTTGTGAAGGTCGACGATCTCGTTCTGCACCGACGTGGAGTTCGTGCACTGACCTGGAGACGAGAGCGCGCACGTGAGGGAGCGCGCACGCGCGCACGTGAGGGAGCGCGCACGTGAGGGAGCGCGCACGTGAGGGAGCTAAAAGTGTGCACGTGAGGGAGCGCGCACGTGAGAGCAAGGATGTATTACGAGGTCTTCATAAAGTTCACCCACATCAAACTCAAATCTACACAAAAACTCTAAGTCTACGTTCAGACTGCAGGGCTTTAACGCTCAATTCCGATTTTTTTGTGAAATCCGATGTTTTTTCGAGGTCGTTCACATTTCCAGTTAAATGTGACTTGTATGTGACTCCAGTGTGAACATTAAACGGTCCAAAAGTGTCCCACATGTGACACTGGAGACACGACGACGTCAACCGCAGCGAGCGTCTCTGTGTTTACACAAGTTGTCCAAACATGGACGCAGCATCGAGCACCTGGAGATTTTAAAGTTCCTCTCGTACCGGAGCCACAACATGAACAACTGACTTGTTTTAACCCTCTCCAGGCAGACGTTGCAGATTTGCAACAGCTAAATGCCAATTACCTACTTACTCCATATTTTATGAGCTTTTTTTACTCAGGAGCCTTTTTTCCCGTCCATGCTGATAAACGTGGACGATGCAAACTGTGCATGTTGTTACACACAAACGACCTGCCAGAAGTGCAAAGTACTTTTGTTGTTTACAAAAGGATAAAAATAGTTTCTTGGAGAACCACACGAAAAAGTGTTGTTGTTCTGCTGCTGTGAAGCTGTTACACTGAGCTTTATGTTTTCATTGTTATGAAAAGTGGTTTACACATAAAGTTAGTTTTCATATCATTTTCAGTCTTCAGTGTTAATTTACCAAACCAGACCAATGCTGCAAATCTGCAACATCCCAGACACACTGACATGTGAAGGTCTCAAAAAAAAGTCAGGATTGTATATTTCTACTCCATATGATCATTTCCCCCAAATATCAGATTTTTTCCTGTTACTAAAATTTTAATTTGAGTCTGAGAGGGATAAGGAGGAGAAGATTGAGAAGGACGAGGTTTTTGGTGGTGGTGTTTTGTGGTGAGTGGAGATGTGCTTCACTTCAGTCACACAGAGTTCATGAAGAATTTTCTCCTACTTCAGTGCAGAATAGTGACGTTTGTGTCTTGTTGATGACGTGTAGGTGGATGAATGTGACCTTTGACTGTTCACACTGAAGTCACATGTTAAAGATCAGATATGGATCAGTTTCAGGAGCACAGATCCAAGTGTCCTGGGTCACATTTGAAAACATCAGATCTGTGTGGTTCAGACTGACATTAAAAGATCAGATACAGGAACATAGAGACAAAAAATCAGATTTGAGTCACTTCAGGTGCAGACTGAACGTAGACTATGTGTCAATCGTTTGTGCTGCTTTAGTTTCGGAGTTTTGAATGATTCTTTTATGGCAAAGGAGAAATTCAGTCGACTGGACAAAAGTTTATTGGGTCGAATACGTTTCGTAGCTCATCCAAGCTGCTTCTTCCGTCCTGAACCGCCGTCGTTTTTGTGTCGTTGTGCGTTTGTGTGCGGGAGCCGTCCTCGGGTTAAACGCTCAGATGATCTCATAAGAACCGTACAAACACTTAAAGCCCCGAGATCCTGGAGTCCTGAGGTTCTGTTTTGTTCTGTTTTTGTTCCGTGTTGATTCTGGATCAGAGTTTTGAAAAGGAGACTTACCCTGTGTGACGTCACCACGGCAACAGCGACGGCGGCGGCGGCGGCAGCAGCGTCCGCCACGAGAACGAGAGACATGGAAACATAAATAAACGAGGATTATAAACTTCAGCCTTGGCTCAATATTTACACAAGTCAGACTCAGACCGGAGCTTTTTTATGTCCTCAAACTGTTCATAAAAATAAGAATAAGCTACAAAACGAACTCATATTTTTGCTTGATGTCAGAATAATTTTATTATCCCATATTTGCTAAATACTTGTGTGATATTCTAGGCCTATGAGTGAACCATTTATGTACTACAATTCTTTGATTTATAATGTACCAATCACTTGTCACTTGTTGAATAACCTCTGTGTGTTTGACAACTGTGTGCAGTGTCCTGTCGCTCTAGTGAACCTCCAGATGATTCCTCACATGAAGCCAACTCCCACTGTCACACATGAAGAGTTATGATGGTGTCTGACCTAAGGCACCTCCTGATTGTTAATCATGTTTTATGTGTTTGTACTATGCTTAGCTGCATCAGTTTCTTATTATGTCTTTGCTGTTTCCCCTTCCCCTTGAGAATTATCATTCTGTAACTAGGGCCTCCTAATGAAATAAAAAGAGGAGAACGGCCTTGAGTCATCAGAACGTGTGGAGACTGTTGGTTTTGATGCCCACTCTCTGCCCGTTCTCCTCATGAGTAAAACTGAATTAATCTCTTGTCTTTCTTCTTGTTTTACAATGTTTAGATAAACTTAACACTTGATTTATTCCCTGTTGGTCTCTGTCGTGATCAGTGTTTTCTGCTGCGTCTTCTTCTGACGACTGCAAGGAAAATGATCACGATCTACCGGCTGAAACCTGAAACACCGACCGTTGATCAGTGGAAATAAAAAAATCAGACAAGTTTATACAATGGAACTGTTAACGGCTCAAGGTGCCGACTTTTGAAAAGAAACAGAGCCCGATTATTGACTTTTCCAAATAAGACACGTATGCCCAAACATGCCTTATTTTATTTATTTTTTTTCAGGTTTTTTTCTCTTTTCTTCTTCTATAGGGGTAAAAAAAGCAAAAAAAAAGGTGAATATATAAATTGTGTGAAGACTCGGTCTCAGGACACTGTTGATGCGAATTGATTTGTGGCAATAAAAGTTCAAAAAAATATAATAATAAGAAGAATAAGAATACATTTTATTTAAACAGAGCTTCCAGGACACTCAGACGCTTCACGCTTTTTTATTACGACTGAATGAAACGTCTCACAAACACCTGCTCTGTTCTGACCCAGGAAAAAAATACAAAAAACAGAAGAACCTGGATGAAGATCTGCTCCATTTGGACTCGTAAAGACTCAAAGTTTCTCTGAGGAAAAGAGCAGATCTTTATTTACTCCTGTGTCCTTCAGAACTTTACAAAACTGATCTGATACTGATACTCTGAGTACTAAAAAAAGTATTAGTACAAGGAGAGAAGGAGGAAGGAAGGAGGAGGAAAAGGAATAGAAGAGGAATAGTACGACGGAGAATAAGGGTCAGATCAAAAAAAACAACAACATGCTGGCGCTACGAGAATAAAGTCGTAACATTTTGACATTAAAGTCGTAATATTATGAGAATAAAGTCGTAATTTTATGAGAATAAAGTCGTAGTCAAAATAAAGTCATAATATTAGGAGAAAATCGGCTAAAGTCTGAACGAGTGGAGAATGGAGAATTTGGAGCATTTTGTAAAGGAGAAAAATCCGTGTATCATTTGTTCATTCGACTGAACAAGGACTGAACCAGGACTAAACCAGGTCCGAGACCAGACCGGGACTGAGACCAGAACTCAGACAAGGACTGAGTCAGGGACCAAGACTGAGACCGGGATCAGACAAGAACTGAAAACGCTTTAGTCCTGGTTCAGTCCTGGTTCAGTCCTGGTTCAGTCTTGGTTTAGTCCTGGTTTAGTCCTGGTTCAGTTCGGAGGTGCAAATAATGAAGAAAATTGTTGTTCGTTTTCTTATTTTTAGTTTTATATTGAAAAACAAGGTTTTTCTTCTGCTGCATTTTTCACTTTGACTTTGATTTTATTACGACTTTATTCTCCTAAAATTACGACTTTAATATCAAAATGTTACGACTTTATTCTCGTTGCGTCAGCATGTTGTTGTTGTTGTTGTTTGTTTTTTTTATCTGACCCTTTTACTCCGTCGTAGATTAAACATAGAGAAGGAACAGAAATAAAGGAGGAGGAACAGAAGTAGAAGGAGTAGAAACAGAGGCGTGGGAGAAGAAGAAGGAGTAAAGAGGAGGAGGAATGAAAACAGGAGGAGGAATAGTAATAGAAGAGGAGGAACAGAAAGAGGGAGAGGAGGAATAGAAGTAGAAGAGGAGAAAGAGGAATAGAAACAGGAGGAGGAAGAGGAATAGAAACAGGAGGAGGAGGAATAGAGGAGGGGGATTAGAAAGAGGAGAAGGAATAGAAATGGAGGAGAAGGAGGAATAGAAATAGACGAGGAGAAGAAATGGTGGAGGAGGGATAGTGGAGGAGGAGGAACAGAAAGGGAAGAAGAGGGATAGAAGGAGGAGGAGAGGAGGAAGAACAGAGGAAGAGAGGAGGAAGAGAGGAGAAGGAGGAAGAGGAGAGGAGGAAGAGAGGAGAAGGAGGAAGAGGAGAGGAGGAGGAAGAAGAGAGGAGGAAGAGAGGAGAAGGAGGAAGAGGAGAGGAGGAGGAAGAAGAGAGGGAGGAGGAAGAGAGAAGAAGGAGGAAGAAGAGAGGAGGAGGAAGAAGAGAGGAGGAAGAAAGAGAGGAGAAGAAGAGAGGAGAAGGAGGAAGAGAGGAGAAGGAGGAAGAAGAGAGGAGGAGGAAGAAGAGAGAGAAGGAGGAAGAAGAGAGGAGGAGGAAGAAGAGAGGAGGAAGAAGAGAGGAGAAGGAGGAAGAAGAGAGGAGGAGGAAGAAGAGAGGAGGAGGAAGAGAGAAGAAGGAGGAAGAAGAGAGGAGGAGGAAGAAGAGAGGAGGAGGAGGAGAGGAGAAGGAGGAAGAAGAGATGAGCAAGAGGAGAGGAGGAAGAGAGAAGAAGGAGGAAGAGGAGAGGAGGAGGAAGAAGAGAGGAGGAGGAAGAAGAGAGGAGGAGGAAGAGAGAAGAAGGAGGAAGAAGAGATGAGCAAGAGAGAGGAGGAAGAGAGAAGAGGAGGAAGAAGAGGAGGAGGAGAAAGAGGAGGAAGAGAGAAGAAGGAAGAAGAAGAGAGGAGGAGGAAGAAGAGAGGAGGAGGAGGAAGAGAGGAGAAGGAGGAAGAAGAGAGGAGGAAGAAGAGAGGAGAAGGAGGAAGAAGAGAGGAGGAGGAAGAAGAGAGGAGGAAGAAGAGAGGAGGAGGAAGAGAGATGAGGAAGAGGAGAGGAGGAAGAGAGAAGAAGGAGGAAGAAGAAAGGAGGAGGAGGAAGAGGAGAGGAGGAAGAGAGAAGAAGAGGAGAAGAAGAGAGGAGGAAGGAAGAGAGAGGAGGAGGAGAAGAGAGGAGAAGGAGGAGGAGAGGAGGAGAAGAAGAGAAGGAGGAAGAGAGAGGAGAAGAGAAGAAGAGAGGAGGAGGAAGAAGAGAGAGGAGGAGGAAGAAGAGATGAGGAAGAGGAGAGGAGGAAGAGAGAAGAAGGAGGAAGAAGAAAGGAGGAAGAGGAGAGGAGGAAGAGAGAAGAAGGAGGAAGAAGAAAGGAGGAGGAGGAAGAGGAGAGGAGGAGGAGTGGACAGACGTACCTGCACACAGGAGGACAGGACCTGTTGCACCGTGAGGAGAAACACCACGATCACAAACATGTCTCTCTGAAGAACCAGGAGGAACCGGGAGAACTCTGAAGAACCGGGAGAACTCTGAAGAACCGGGAGAACTCTGAAGAACCGGGAGAACTCTGAAGAACCGGGAGAACTCTGAAGAACCGGGAGAACTCTGAAGAACCGGGAGAACTCTGAAGAACCGGGAGAACTCTGAAGAACCGGGAGAACTCTGAAGAACCGGGAGAACTCTGAAGAACCGGGAGAACTCTGAGGAAAACCGGGAGAACTCTGAAGAACCGGGAGGAACCGGGAGAACTCTGAAGAACCTCTGAAGAACCGGGAGAACTCTGAAGAACCGGGAGAAACTCTGAAGAACCGGGAGAACTCTGAAGAACCGGGAGAACTCTGAGAGAACTGGGAGAAACTCTGAAGAACCGGGAGAACTCTGAAGAACCGGGAGAACTCTGAAGAACCAGGACCAGGAGAGAAGATCTGGAACACAGTCAGGACACACACTCATCACCACAAATATTCAAAATCCAATTAAAATGACTTCACTTTGTTGGACCAGTTTTGTTTCTGTTTTTTTTTTAAAGTATGTGATGTGATTTTTTTTGTTTTTTTTGTTTTTTTTAATGAGTCTTTAATTATGAAGTAAATCATATTTTTTGGAAGCAGAACTTGACATTCAAAACAGAAACATGAAAAAATGAAAAGAGACGAGTTTAAATGCCGAGCTTTTTTTGTGCTGTCATATTAAAAACTAAAAAAAAATACAAAGAGAAGATTTGGATTTTATTTAGTGTTTTTTCATAAACGAGATCTGACTGAAAAATTCCAAAAAAAATCTTAAAACTTGAGTAAATCAAACTTGGAATTAAATGTCAGAAAGTAAAGTTGGATCCTTGTGTGGGAGAAAAATGCATTTTCACAAAACAGAATTTGAATTTAGAGTCAAAATTTAACTCTACGGAGGCAAACTGGTTCAATGAAATATTTTTGTACAAGATCTTTCACTGCAGAGGATCAGTTTTGTTGTTTCCACATGAAAAAAAACAAACTGAGCAAAAGGTGAAAAAATTTTTTTTTTTTGCAGATTTTTTACTCAACATAAAAAAAAAATCTAACAAAAAAAAAGTGATATCATTTTTTCAGTGTGTGTTTCATTTTTTGGTTTGTTTTTTTGCAAATCTGTATTAAACGTCACCACAAAAACATAATTTCTAAAATATGTGTAAAACAAAAATAAAAATAAACATTTGCAGATAAGAGAAACAGCAGAATTATGTCAAGAACAAAAGAGAATCAAAAGTTTTGGTTCGTACCTGAGCTGCTTCTGTCCAAACGCACTGACCAGGATCCAGAGCTTTTTATACCTCCTCCTCCTGATCTACCTCTCCTCCTCTCCTCCTTCAGTCCATCCCTCTTCCTCTCTCCCCTCTCTCTCTCTCTCTCCTCCTCTCCTCCTTCAGTCCATCCCTCTTCCTCTCCCCCCCCCCTCTCTCTCTCCTCCTCAGTCCATCCCTCTTCCTCTCCCCCCTCTCTCTCTCTCCCTTCAGTCCATCCCTCTTCCTCTCCCCCCTCTCTCTCTCTCTCCTCCATCCCTCTCTCTCTTTTCCCTCTCCTCCTCTCAGTCCATCCCTCTTCCTCTCCCCCCTCCCTCTCTCTCTCTCTCCTTCAGTCCATCCCTCTTCCTCTCTCCCCTCTCTCTCTCTCTCCTCCTCTCCTCCTTCAGTCTCATCCTCTTCCTCTCCCCCCCCTCTCTCTCTCTCCTCCTTCAGTCCATCCTCTTCCCTCTCCCTCTCTCTCTCTCTCCTCCTCTCCTCCTTCGTCCATCCCTCTTCCTCTCCCCCCCCCTCTCTCTCTCTCCTCCTTCAGTCCATCCCTCTTCCTCTCTCTCTCTCTCTCTCTCTCTCCTCCTCTCCTCCTTCAGTCCATCCCTCTTCCTCTCTCTCTCTCTCTCTCTCTCCTCCTCTCCTCCTTCAGTCCATCCCTCTTCCTCTCTCTCTCTCTCTCTCTTCTTCAGTCCATCCCCTCTTCTCTCTCTCTCTTCTCATCTCTCTCTCTCTCTTCTTCAGTCCATCCCTCTTCCTCTCTCTCTCTCTCTCTCTCCTCTCCCTCCTCTCCTCCTTCAGCCATCCCTCTTCCTCTCTCTCTCTCTCTCTCTCTCCTTCAGTCCATCCCTCCCTTTCTTCTTTATCTCCTCCTCTTTCCATGAACAGACCAGAGAGGAGGAGATCACAATGTGATGTAAAGACAAACACAGTGTCCCTCGTGTGGTTTGTGTTCTGTGTGTGTGTGTGTGTGTGTACAGTGTGTGTGTGTGTGTGTGTTGTGTGTGTGTGTGTGTGTGTGTGTGTGTGTGTACAGTGTGTGTGTGTGTGTGTGTGTACAGTGTGTGTGTGTGTGTGTGTGTGTGTGTGTGTACAGTGTGTGTGGTGTGTGTGTGTGTGTGTTGTGTGTACAGTGTGTGTGTGTGTGTGTGTGTGTGTGTGTACAGTGTGTGTGTGTGTGTGTGTGTGTGTGTGTGTGTGTGTACAGTGTGTGTGTGTGTGTGTGTGTGTGTGTGTGTGTGTGTGTGTACAGTGTGTGTGTGTGTGTGTGTACAGTGTGTGTGTGTGTGTGTGTGTGTGTGTGGACAGTGTGTGTGTGTGTGTGTGTGTGTGTGTGTGTGTGTGTGTGTACAGTGTGTGTGTGTGTGTGTGTGTGTGTGTGTACAGTGTGTGTGTGTGTGTGTGTGTGTGTGTGTGTGTGTGTGTGTGTGTGTACAGTGTGTGTGTGTGTGTGTGTGTGTGTACAGTGTGTGTGTGTGTGTGTGTGTGTGTGTGTACAGTGTGTGTGTGTGTGTGTGTGTGTGTGTGTGTGTACAGTGTGTGTGTGTGTGTGTACAGTGTGTGTGTGTGTGTGTACAGTGTGTGTGTGTGTGTGTGTGTGTTACAGTGTGTGTGTGTGTGTGTGTGTGTGTGTGTGTGTGTGTGTGTGTGTAGTGTGTGTGTGTGTACAGTGTACAGTGTGTGTGTGTGTGTGTGTGTGTGTGTGTGTGTGTGTGTGTGTGTGTGTGTGTGTTGTACAGTGTGTGTGTGTGTGTGTGTGTGTGTGTGTGTGTGTGTGTGTGTGTGTACAGTGTACAGTGTGTGTGTGTGTGTGTGTGTGTGTGTGTGTGACATGTGTGTGTGTGTGTGTGTGTACAGTGTGTGTGTGTGTGTGTGTGTACAGTGTGTGTGTGTGTGTGACAGTGTGTGTGTGTGTGTGTGTGTGTGTGTGTGTGTGTGTGTGTGTGTACAGTGTGTGTGTGTGTGTGTGTGTGTGTGTGTGTGTACAGTGTGTGTGTGTGTGTGTGTGTGTGTGTGTGTGTGTGACAGTGTGTGTGTGTGTGTGTGTGTGTGTGTGTGTGTGTGTGTGTGTGTGTGTGTACAGTGTGTGTGTACAGTGTGTGTGTGTGTGTGTGTGTGTGTGTGTGTGTGTGTGTGTGTGTGTGTGTGTGTGTGTGTACAGTGTGTGTGTGTGTACAGTGTGTGTGTGTGTGTGTGTGTGTGTGTGTACAGTGTGTGTGTGTGTGTGTGTGTGCAGTGTGTGTGTGTGTGTGTGTGTGTGTGTGTGTGTGTGTGTGTGTGTGTGTGTGTGTACAGTGTGTGTGTGTGTGTGTGTGTGTGTGTGTGTGTGTGTGTGTGTGTGACAGTGTGTGTGTGTGTGTGTGTGTGTGTGTGTACAGTGTGTGTGTGTGTGTACAGTGTGTGTGTGTGTGTGTGTGTGTGTGTGTGTGTGTGTGTGTGTGTGTGTGTGTGTGTGTACCACCAGTGTGTGTGTGTGTCCACCACAGATTAAATGTTGAGCACAAATGTTTTCATATCAAACGTTTCTTTTGTCGTCAGACAAACTGCAAAAAACTCAACCACAATTTAAAATCTAAACACTTAAATCAGAAAATGAGTTAAAAGTGTTGAAATGATGTTTTCATGCAACAAAATCCTTTTCCTGGACAAGTTCTCTTCAAATAAACGAACGAGTAAGTCAATAATAAACCTGAAAACACAATAAATAACCTGATATAAATTTAAACATTTTGGTCAAATCAGAGAAATTTGCAGTGAACAAACAGAAACCACAATGTGTTTTTATAAAAGCTGCACTGTGTAACTTTTTATTATCTATTATATGTATTTTCTGTTTCTGAACTGAAGAAGTCGTTTAGATGAGCTGCGAAACAGATTTGATCAAAAAAACCTTTGTCCATTTGACAAATTGAATTTCTCCTTTTGCTCTGGATTCTGTTTGGACTGAAGGATTTTACAAACTCAGACTCAGACTTTACCTTAAATAATAACAATAAGTTCAAATATTTGTGCAGAGAAACACAAATCTATTACAGAAATCTTTTTGAATTGATGAACTCTTTCTTTTACAAAATATTATAATATTATGAACAACCTGAAACTTTAAGGAAAATACAATTTCAACACAAAGTTTTAACATGAACTTGTCTGTAAACAGGAATAAGTAGATTTTTCTTGGAAAATCCTGCACTCAAATCCGTGTGTCAGTCTTTCATTCTTTTTTCAAAATGAAACCAAAAATAAGAAAACAAAAAAACAACAGTTTTCTTCATTATTTGTCTCCAAAATGAAAAAACAGGTAATGATTCATTTTTACAGTTTTCGATTTTGTGTTTAAATGAAAAATGGAAAAAATGGATAATGACCTTTTCCCGTTTACGTGACTCCAGTGACTGCGATGCCGGACTGAACCAGGACTGATCCAGGTCCAGGACCAGAGCGAGACCAGACCGAGACTGAGATCAGAACTGAAACCGGGACCAGAGCGAGACTGAGACCGAGACCGGACCAGACCAGGACCAGACCGGGACCAGACCGGGACCAGACCAGGACCAGACCAGGACCAGACCGGAGGCTCAGAGTCAAAGCTCGGAGTCCACTCTGGTCCTGGTCTGGTCCCGGTCTGGTCCCGGACCTGGATCAGTCCTGGTCTAGTCCGTATGCGGTGCAATAATCCGGCATCGGAGTCACAGGAGTCACGTAAACAGGAAACGGTCATTATCAGTTTTTTCCATTTTTCATGTAAACACAAAATCGAAAACTGAAAAAACGAATCATTATCTAATTTTTCATTTTGATTTTGGAGACAAATAATGAAGAAAATAGTTGTTTTTTTGTTTTCTTATTTTTTGTTTTATATTGAAAACGAACGACACACAGGATTCACTCGGCTCCACTTTTCTCATGTTGGACATTTTTCTGATGAGGGTGTCACGGTCAACAGTCAAAACGATCGTCCTTTAAGAGCGTTTGGAAAGAGACAAGTCTTCATTTGTGCTGCTCTGGTGGGAGGGGCCACGTACAGAGACGCTGGAGACGCTGCTGTGATAAACACCACAGAAAATTAACACGATTTTAATAGAAAATATAATTAAAATATTTTAGTAGAAAATCAGCCGAGGGCCAGATTAAAGGTCTTGGAGGGCCGGATCTGGCCCCCGGGCCGTATGTTTGACACCTGTGGGTTTAGGTCGTCTTACAGGTCGTGGATTTAACTCGTCTCTGTGTCTCTGAACAAACACGGAAAAAAAAAAACAGATCGACTGATGAATGAATCTCACTTGTTTAACTTTGACACAGGAACTTTTACTACAAGATCTGATGATTGTGAACAGATAAAAACTGATCACATTAAAACTGAAATGGAGAAAAAAGCTTTTGGTTATTTTGTTTTCCTCAAAAGGTAAAACATTTCAAGCTCATGCATGGAATTAAACACAGAAAATACAAGAACAGAAAGAACCATTTTTATGGTTATGATGTTTTATTCGTGTCCACCAGGGGGCAGTGTTGTATTACTTCTCATGTGTGATAAACTTTCAGTGTTGGGAAGTTTACTTTTAAAATGTAATCCCCTACAGATTACAGATTACATACACCAGAATGTAGTTTGTAACGTAATCCATTAAATTACTTAAAGTAAGTAAAGTAATCTGATTACTTTGGATTACTTGATTTGCTGTAGAGAAACAAAGACGAGGAAATCTTCACATAAGAAGTTTTGTCTGATAAAAGAAAATAAAAAGTCCAAACTTTACTGAACCAAATTAAAAATATTATTGATAGAAGAAGAAGAAACACGTCCACACAGCAGGATTTAGTCCTGTTAAATCCTGTTTGAGACCTGGTTTAGTCCTGGTTTAGTCCTGGTTTAGACCTGGTTTTAGTCCTGGTTTAGTCCTGGTTTTAGTCCTGGTTTAGTCCTGTTTTAGTCCTGGTTTAGTCCTGGTTTAGACCTGGTTTAGTCCTGGTTTAGTCCTGGTTTAAGTCCTGGTTTAGACCTGGTTTAGTCCTGGTTTAGTCCTGGTTTAGTCCTGGTTTTAGTCCTGGTTTAGTCCTGGTTTAGAGTCCTGGTTTTAGTCCTGGTTTAGTCTGGTTTAGTCCTGGTTTTAGTCCTCCTGGTTTAGTCCTGGTTTAGTCCTGGTGTTAGTCCTGGTTTAGTCCTGGTTTTAGTCCTGGTTTTAGTCCTGGTTTTAGTCCTGGTTTAGTTCTGGTTTAGACCTGGTTTAGTCCTGGTTTTAGTCCTGGTTTAGTCCTGGTTTAGTCCTAGTTTAGTTCTGGTTTAGTCCTGTTTAGTCCTGGTTTAAAATGAGAAAACAGTTAAATCCTCTGTTTAATCCATTTATTTCAACAAAGTAACTGTAATCCAATTCCCACTCACTGAAACAGTAACTGTAACTGAATACAGTTACTCATCATTTGTACTCTGATTACTTCACTCCAGTACTTGTAATCTGTTCCTCCCTGTGGACTTTGGACTGGAGTTGGATTAGGACAGGACCTGACCTGAGCAGCTCCAGGGGAAATAAAAGGATTTTGTGGATTAATTAGTTTAATGAAATATTTGAAAACAATGAAACTGCGTCACTTCAGTAAATCTGAGTCGAGTTAAATCGAGCTCCACGTGTTTGTGTTTGTTTCACCAACGACATCGTAGAAAAATAAAACTGCAAAATATTAAAACAGGACAAACTCATGAGAACAACAGCAGCTCGTGTTGTTCAGTCTGACAGCAGGGGGCGCTGTCGCTGTCGCTCTGTTCACCTGCTGCCGCCTTTATTCTTCTGTTTCAAACTCTTCACTGATTCTCAACTCTTTTATTTACTGTTATTGATTATTTTAAGTGTTTATGATCTGCAGATTTGTGCCCAGTTTAACAGAATCTATGTTTTCTTAAAAGTTTATGACACAGAAAATGATTTTGAAATGTTAAATTGACCTGAGTCCTGATCTTTCTGTTTTTCGTCGTTTACAGCAGAAAACTGGGACTTGGACTCGAGTCAGACTTGAGTTAATATTTTTAGGACCTGAGACTTGATTGATAAATGGACAAAGACTCGGGACTCGACTCGGACTTGAGCCTGAGACTTGAAGACTTGATGTTTCTCCTAAATATTTGTTTTTAGTAAATACTTTTCTCTTTACAGTTGATTAATGCAGCGCTGTGATGTGGAATCTTCAAATGTACTGCAGTACTACACAGTACTACAGTACTACACAGTAATACACAGTACTACACAGTACTACACAGTACTACACAGTACTGCAGTACTACACAGTAATACACAGTACTACAGTAATACACAGTACTACACAGTAATACACAGTACTACACAGTACTACACAGTACTACACAGTAATACACAGTACTACACAGTACTACACAGTACTACACAGTACTACACAGTAATACACAGTAATACACAGTAATACACAGTAGTACACAGTACTACACAGTACTACACAGTAGTACACAGTACTACACAGTAATACACAGTACTACACAGTAATACACAGTACTACACAGTACTACACAGTAATACACAGTAATACACAGTACTACACAGTAATACACAGTACTACACAGTACTACACAGTACTACACAGTAATACACAGTACTATGCAGTAATACAAAGTACTATGCAGTAATACAAAGTACTATGCAGTAATACACAGTACTACGCAGTAATACACAGTACTATGCAGTAATACAAAGTACTACACAGTAATACACAGAACTATGAAGTAAAACAGAAGGAACTACAGGACAAAATAACTGTTATTTAGTATTTTTAAATCTGAATTCTTTCTGTTCTGACATGATTCACACTAAAATCTTGTCAAAACATTTAAAAAGGAAAAAAAAAAAATACATTTCTACAAAACTTATATAAATATTCATAAAAATACCATGACTTTTTAAAGTACCATTTAGTTTAAAAGTCAGATAAATTCCAAAAATCTAAACTATATTTGGTCATTTGGTTGAAATGACTTGAAGCTCAAAGCAGCCGACTTGGACTTGACTTGGACTTGACTTGGACTTGAGGTTAAAGACTTGAGACTCACAAAACAACGACTTGGTCCCACCTCTGGTTACAAGTTTATGACTCATCAGATTTATTTGAAACATTAAATCGACCTGAGTTCTTTTGAATCGTTCACGTGTCTGAAGCTCCTGATGTAAAAACAAATCAGACAAAAAAAATCTGTTTCACATTTTCAGATGAAACAGGAACAAAAATGATTTTAAATTAACAAATAATTTTCGAAACCAGAACTGAACCAGGACTAAACCAGGACTAAACCAGGACTAAACCAGGACTAAACCAGAACTAAACCAGGACTAAACCAGGACTAAACCAGGACTAAACCAGGACTAAACCAGGACTAAACCAGGACTAAAACCAGGACCTGAAACCACTAAACTGTCTAAAACCAGGACTAAACCAGAACTGAACCAGGTCTAAACCAGGACTAAACCAGGACTAAACCAGAACTGAACCAGGACTAAACCAGAACTAAACCAGAACTGAACCAGGTCTAAACCAGGACTAAACCAGAACTAAACCAGAACTAAACCAGAACTGAACCAGGACTAAACCAGGACTAAATCAGAACTAAACCAGGACTAAACCAGAACTAAACCAGGACTAAACCAGAACTAAACCAGAACTGAACCAGGACTAAACCAGAACTAAACCAGAACTGAACCAGGACTAAACCAGAACTGAACCAGGACTAAACCAGAACTAAACCACGTCTAAACCAGGACTAAACCAGAACTAAACCAGGTCTAAACCAGAACTAAACCAGAACTGAACCAGGACTAAACCAGAACTAAACCAGAACTGAACCAGGACTAAACCAGAACTAAACCAGGTCTAAACCAGGACTAAACCAGAACTGAACCAGAACTGAACCAGGACTAAACCAGACTAAACTAAACAGAATAAACCACGTCTAAACCAGGACTAAACCAGGACTAAACCAGAACTAAACCAGGACTAAACCAGGACTTAAACCAGAACTAAACCAGGACTAAACCAGAACTAAACCAGGACTAAACCAGGTCTAAACCAGAACTAAACCAGGACTAAACCAGAACTGAACCAGGACTAAACCATGACTAAACCAGAACTGAACCAGGACTAAACCAGGACTAAACCAGAACTGAACCAGGACTAAACCAGATCTAAACCAGAACTGAACCAGGACTAAACCAGAACTAAACCAGGACTAAACCAGGTCTAAACCAGGACTAAACCAGAACTAAACCAGAACTAAACCAGGACTAAACCAGGACTAAACCAGGACTAAACCAGGAAAACCAGGACTAAACCAGGACTAAACCAGGTCTAAACCAGACTAAACCAGGTCTAAACCAGTACTGAACCAGGTCTAAACCAGACTAAACCAGGACTAAACCAGTAAACCAGTCTAAACCAGAACTAAACCAGGACTAAACCAGGTCTAAACCACCAGGACTAAACCAGGTCTAACCAGAACTGAACCAGGACCTAAACCAGAATGAACCAGGTCTAAACCAGGACTAAACTCGGACTAAACCAGGACTAAACCCGGACTAAACCAGGACTAAACCAGGACTAAAACAGTCTAAACCAGGACTAAACTCGGACTAAACCAGGACTAAACCCGGACTAAACCAGGACTAAACCAGGACTAAACCAGAACTGAACCAGGACTAAACCAGGACTAAACCCGGACTAAACCAGGACTAAACCCGGACTAAACCAGGTCTAAACCAGGACTAAAACCAGGACTAAACCAGGACTAAACCAGGTCTAAACCAGACTAAACCAGGACCCAGGTAAACCAGGTCTAAACCAGGACTAAACCAGGACTAAAACAGAACTAAACCAGGTCTAAAAACCAGAACTAAACCAGAACCAGAACTGAACTGAACAGGACTAAACCAGATCTAAACCAGAACTGAACCAGGACTAAACCAGAACTAAACCAGGACTAAACCAGGTCTAAAACCAGGACTAAACCAGGACTAAACCAGAATAAACCAGAACTAAACCAGGACTAAACCAGGACTAAACCAGGACTAAACCAGAACTAAACCAGGACTAAACCAGGTCTAAACCAGGACTAAACCAGGTCTAAACCAGTACTGAACCAGGTCTAAAACCAGGACTAAACCAGGACTAAACCAGGATTAAAACCAGGTCTAAACTAGGTCTAAACCAGGACTAAACCAGGACTAAACCAGAACTAAACCAGGACTAAACCAGGTCTAAACCAGGACTAAACCAGGTCTAAACCAGAACTGAACTAAGACTAAACCAGGATTTAACCAGGTCTAAACCAGGACTAAAAAAGGACTTAACCAGGTCTAAACCTGGACTAAACCAGGATTAAACCAGGATTAAACCAGGTCTAAACCAGGACTAAACCAGGACTAAACCAGGAAACCAGGACTAAACCAGGTCTAAACCAGGACTAAACCAGGACTAATCCAGGTCTAAACCAGGACTAAACCAGGTCTAGGACTAACCAGGACTAAACCAGGACTAAACCAGGTCTAAACCAGGTCTAAACCAGGACTAAACCAGAACTAAACCAGGTCTAAACCAGAAACTAAACCAGAACTGAACCAGGACTAAACCAGAACTAAACCAGAACTGAACCAGGACTAAACCAGAACTAAACCACGTCTAAACCAGGACTAAACCAGAACTGAACCAGAACTGAACCAGACTAAACCAGACCAGGACTAAACCAGGACTAAACCAGGACTAAACCAGGTCTAAACCAGTCTAAACCAGACTAACCAGGACTAAACCAGGTCTAAACCAGGTCTAAACCAGGACTAAACCAGGACTAAACCAGGTCTAAACCAGGACTGAACCAGGTCTAAACCAGGTCTATACCACCTCATCCCTCGGTCCTCGAAATACTGTCAGACTCGAGTCCGTGGAGCTGAAAAGGTTGAGCAGCACTGATCCAGAGGAAATCCAGATGTTCTTGTTCAGTTTCTGTATTAAACCAGTTTTTTTTGAGCAGATTCAGATCATTAAAACTCAAAAAAAAAAAAAAAAAAAAAAAAAGTGCATGAGTCTGGAGGAAAGTGCTGACGTGACCCGTGAGTCTCGTGTGGAGGTAGACGGGCGTTTCCTCGAGGTTTAGAACTGGAGCAGCCGTCGTCCCTGTTGAGTCACTGAATAATCCTGGATCAGATCTGGACAAATCCCGCCTCAAAAGAAAAAGATTAAAATCACATTTACACAGAACGATTCACCTTTGACCTTTAGACACTTTTCTTTTTCTTTATTTCAGACGCAAATATTCATCACTTCACCTCAAGAACAAAGATCCACCTGTGAAAGAGTTTTTTGTTCAGTTTCTCCACACTCTGGTGGAAAGACTAAAACTGTAGCCGCAGCCGCAGCCGCAGCCGCAGCCGCAGCCGCAGCCGCAGCCGCAGCCGCAGCCGCCCTGGGACAGACTGACGGAAGTGAGTCTGTCAATCTGTGACCCACCAGACGACACCAGTAAACAGACTTAAGAACTGACTGACAAAACAGTAATAAAAATGCATCGTTTTTTTGTTTGTTTGTTTTTGGTAAAGTTCGGGTCTACTGGGTCTAAACCAGGTCTAAACCAGGTCTAAACCAGGTCTAGACAGGTACTAAACCAGGACTAAACCAGGACCACGCCAGGACTACACACCATTTCTAAACAAGGTCTGATCCAGGTCTAAACCAGGACTAAAAAAGAACTAATCAAGCACTAATCCAGGTCTAAACCAGGTCTAAATCAGGACTAAACCAGGACTAAACCAGGGTCAGGGTGAGGGACGGGGAGGGACCAGGTCCACAGACCAGGACCACGGACTTTACCTGGTAGGAAAAGTTTCAGAGACACTTTTGTCCTGAGGGCCGTTACTCTCCTCACACTGGACCTGACACTGGACCTGACTGGACCTGACTGGACCTGACTGGACCTGACTGGACCTGTTGAGCTGCTCTGAGGATTTTATTTGACCTTTTCTTTTATTATTGTGTTTTTATTGTTCTGCTCCAAGATTCAATTAAAAACACAAAAGTGAAATAATCCAACAAAACCTCAAACAGACTCACACCTGATACTCTGACCTGGACAGGGATCAAAGTAGACCTGGTTTAGACCTAATGTAGACCTGGTTTAGACCTGGTTTAGACCTGGTTTAGACCTGGTTTAGACCTGGTTTAGACCTGGTTTAGACCTGGTTTAAACCCTGGTTTAGTCCTGGTTTTAGACCTGGTTATTTTAGACCTGGTTTAGACCTGGTTTAGACCTGGTTTAGGACCTGGTTTAGTCCTGGTTTAGACCTGATGTAGACCTGGTTTAGTCCTGGTTTAGTCCTGGTTTAGTCCTGGTTTAGAGACCTGGTGTAGAACCTGGTTTAGGTCCTGGTTTTAGAGTCCTGGTTTAGACCTGAGACCTGTTTAGACCTGGTTTAGTCCTGGTTTAGACCTGGTTTAGTCCTGGTTTTAGACCTGGTTTAGACCTGGTTAGACCTGGTTTAGACCCTGGTTTAGACCTGGTTTAGACCTGGTTTAGACCCTGGTTTAGACCCTGGTTTTAGACCTGGTTTAGACCTGGTTTAGACCTGGTTTAGACCTGGTTTAGACCTGGTTTAGACCTGGTTTAGACCTGGTTTAGACCTGGTTTAGACCTGGTTTAGACCTGGTTTAGACCTGGTTTAGACCTGGTTTAGACCTGGTTTAGACCTCACACCGCTGTTACCGAGCAACAACAAGGTCCAAATCTTGTGTAAAATGCAGAATAAATAAAATAAAAAAGTAAATGACAAAACCTTTATTTTGTTAAATGATCGTTTAAACAAATGACCTCTGACCTCTTTTCCTCCAGTGAACTTCTCAAAAACTAAAATATTCAGACTTTAGCAGTGACAAGAAACAAACTCCAGTTAGAATCTGTAAAACACAAACTATTTTTCATTTGGTCGAGCTTCAGATTGACACATGTGCAGTGTTAACGGGATTTTAAATCATCAAATCTGAGTTATTCAGAACAATAAAGATCTTTGACGAAGCTGTTTGACTGGTTTAAACTGTCAGAAGAAAGATTTGTTTCTGTTGTTGTTCTGGGTGGAGAGATTCTGACCCGTGTGTTGGTTTCAGTGACTCATGTGAAACAAAAGAAGCTCATTGGTCGATTTCAGTCACAAACAAAATCACTTTTCTCCCTCAGATTCACTCAGTTTAGTGAAATAAACCAGGACTAAACCAGGACTAAACCAGGACCAGGACTAAACCAGGACTAAACCAGGTCTAAACCAGGTCTAAACCAGGGAACTAAACCAGGACTAAACCAGGACTAAACCAACCAGGACTGAAACCAGGACTAAACCAGGACTAAACCAGGTCTAAACCAGGTCTAAACCAGGTCTAAACCAGGACTAAACCAGGACCAGGTCTACCACTAGGACTAAACCAGGTCTAAACCAGGTCTAAACCAGGACTAAACCAGGGGACTAAACCAGGTCTAAACAGGACTAAACCAGGTTTAAACTAAACCAGGACTAAACCAGGACTAAACCAGGACTAAACCAGGGCTAAACCAGGACTAAACCCAGGACTCAATGGACTAAACAGGACTAAACAGGACTAAACCAGGACTAAACCAGGGTCTAAACCAGGACTAAAACCAGGACTAAACCAGGACTAAACCAGGAAACAGGACTAAACCAGGACTAAACCAGGACTAACCAGACTAACAGGACTAAACCAGGACTAAACCAGGACTAAACCAGGGACTAAACCCAGGACTAAACCAGGACTAAACCAGGACTAAACCGGAACCAGGACTAAACCAGGACTAGGACTAAACCAGGACTTAAAGGACTAAACAGGACTAAACCAGACTAAACCAGGACTAAACCAGGACTAAACAGGACTAACCAGGACTACCAGGACTAAAACCAGGACTAAACCAGACTAAACCAGGACTAAACACTGACTAAACCAGGACTAAACCAGGGACTAAACTACAAACGGACTAACCACCAGGACTAAACCAGGACTAAAACCATGAGTCTAAACCATGGATTTGTATTTCTCTTCTGCTGTTGTGATTCTGTGGACTCGCTCATAATCGAGATGGAGAAACGTCTCAAGGGACGTTTCCTCCAAACAAAACATCTGAAAGCTGAAATTTTCCCATAAATCGTCATATTTGTTTTGATACAGATGGTCCCTGATTGGCTAATCCACCTGTCAATCACACCCATCTGAGACTGATCCCGGTCAGGGTTTTTGTATTTTTA
>NW_026571447.1:40479314-40529314 GCF_026225935.1 Boleophthalmus pectinirostris
CTCTCTCTCTCTCTTTCTTCCCCTCGTTCATTTCTCTCTCTCTTCTCCTTTTTCTCTCTCCTCTCTCTCTTTCTCCTCCTTTCCTCCTCTCTCTCTCTATCACTTCCTCTCTCTCTCTTCCCTTTTTTCCTTTCCTTTCTCTCTCTCTTCCCGACATTCCTCTCTCTCTCCTTCTCTCTCTCTTCCCCTCTCCTACCGCTTTCCCTCTCTCTTTCCTCTCTCTTTCTTCCCTCGTTCCTCTCTTTCCCTTTTTCCCCTCTCCTTCCTCTCTCTCTCTCTCTTCCCCTCATTCCTCTCTCCCTCTTTCTCCTCCCCTCATTCCTCTCTCTTTCTATCCTTGTTCCTTTCTTTCCCTTTTTCCCCTCTCCTTCCTCTCTCTCTCTCTTCCCCTCATCCCTCTCTCTCCTTCTCTCTCTTCCCCTCTCCTACCTCTTTTCCTCTTCCCCCTCTTTCCTCTCTCTTTCTTCTCCCTTCCTCTCTCTCTCTTCCCCTCATTCCTCTCTCTCTCTCTCTCTTCCCCTCAGTCCTCTCTCTCTCTTTCTCCTCCTTTCCCTCCTCTCTCTCTGCCACTTCCTCTCTCTCGCATCCCCCTTTTTTCCTTTCCTTTCTCCTCCTCTCTCTCTGTCCCTCTCCTTCTTCCTCCCCCTCTCTTCCCACTTCCTCTCTCTCTCTTCCCCTCTCCTACCTCTTCCCTCTCTCTCTTTCTTCTCCCCTCCCTCCTCTCTCCATTTTTTCCTTTCTCTCTCTCTCGCTCTCTCCCTCCCTCCTTTCTCTCTCTCTCTCTTCCCGCCATCCCTCTCTCTCCTTCTCTCTCTTCCCCTCTCCTACCTCTTTCCCTCCCCCCTCTCTCTTTTTTCTCCCCTCCTTCCTCTCTCTCCTCTCTCTCTCTCTCTCTCTTCCCCTCGTTCCTCTCTCTCTTTCTCCTCCTTTCCCTCCTCTCTCTCTCTACCACTTCCTCTCTCTCGCATCCCCCTTTTTCCTTTCCTTTTTCTCTCTCCTTCTTTCCCCCATCCTCTCTCTCTCCTCCCCTCCCTTCTCACTCTCCCTCCCACCCTCTCTCTCTCTCCCTCTTCCATCTGGTTTTCTCCTCCCCCCTTCTCCTTCCCCTCCTTTCTTTTCTTTCTCTCTATCACTTAATCTCTCTCCCGCCCCCCTTTTTCCTTTCTCCCTCTTCCTCCCTCTCTATCTTTCCTTCTTCCCCATCCTCCTTTCTCTCTCTCTCTTTCTTACCCCCTCCTTCTTTTCTCTCTCTTCCTCTCTCTCTCCCTTCTCTTCTCCTTTCCTTCCTCTCTCTCTCCCTGTCACCTCCTTCCCTCTCTCTTGCAATGCCCTCCTCTCTTCCTCTTCCTCTCTTTCCCCCCTCCCTCTCTTTTGTACAGCCCCTCCTCTCTCTCTCTTCTGTAAAGTCCCTTTCCTTTCCCTCTCTTCCTCTTCCTGTCTTCTCCTCCTCCTCTTCACTTTCTCTCTCTCACCCCCCCTCTCTCTATTGTTCACCCCCCCCTCCCCTCCTCTCTCTCTCCTGTAAACCTCTGCCCTCTCATCCTCTCTCTCCCCCCTCCTTTCCTCTCTCTCACTCTCTGCCACTCACTCACTCACTCACTCTCTCTCTCTCCTGCATTCTCTCTCTCTTCCTCATCTTCTCCTCTTTCTCTCTCTCTCCCATCCCTCCGTCTCTCTCTCCTGTCTCCTCTCTCTCGCTCTTCCACCTCCCTCCCTCCTCTGTATTTTCTCTCTCTCTCTCTCTCTCTCTCTCTCTCTCTCTCTCTCTCTCTCGCTCTCTCTCTCTGTCAGTCCGGGAGCGCGTGCGTCTCAGTTGCGTGTGCACGTGTCTGTGCGTCTCCGTGCGTGTCTGTGCGTCTTTACGTGCTCCGTCGTTCTCGGTTCAGATCGGTGCGGGAGCGCGAGGCGCACGGACTCGTCACGCCGCCGCCGCCGCCGTTTTTCCTCCGCGCTCGTCACGCCGCTTCACGCCGCTTCTCGCCGCGTCCCTCCGCGTCGTGTCTCGGTCCTCGCGCTGAAAACACAAAGGCTGCGCGCGGAGGCGGAGCGCGGGGCCGGTGTGTGACACACGCGGACGCACCGGAGAATGCCCCGCACGCGCGCACGTTTCCCCCGCGTGTGACGCCGAAGAAGAGCCGGAGCCCGGACCTGTGGAGCGCGCGCCGCCGCTGCCGCCGCTTCTGTCGCCGTCGTGTTCGCGGAGAGTAGAATGCGCGTTTCGGCGGAAGGTTGAGCGGAGCCACGCGCAACTTCAGGACCCACGGAGGAAAAGGTGAGAAAAGAAAAACACGAAACACGAAACACGAAACAGAAACACGAGGCTCAACAACAAATGTTTCTGTTTCTGCTTCTGGAGCAAACGAACAAACCTGAAGAACAAATCTGAGGGACAAATCTGATCGATTTACACCTAAAACCAACATTTACTACAAAAACGACACAAATTTTACACATGTTGAACATTTACACACATTTCAGTTTTTATTTGTGTATTTGTTGCTCTTGCTGTTGTTCTGTTTACACCAACTTAAAGAAAAAAAACAACGAACAAACGTGACATTTCACACAAACACTGAACATGATCCGATCTTTATTTGTCTCGTTTTTGCTGCACGAACAAAAGGAACAGGAAGAAGATAAAAATATAAACCTGCTCCTTTCACATATCACGAAAATAATTAACTGAACATTTCTTCATTTGATTTGATTCGTTTTTATTTCGAGTTTGGGCCAAAACCAGAAACAATCACCACACACACACATTAAACAACACAAAAGAACATTTCGGAGTCAAAAATTCAAAAATTCTGTTGTTGCTTCTGTACATTGATGACGAAACTTTAGAAATATTCTACATTATAGAAAAATACAGACTAAATATAATTTTAACCCCATTTCTTTCTTTTTTTCTTGTATTGTGCTGTGTTTTGCTCGTACAAACTCGTCATTTATCGTTTATGATCGTATCAAAATAAGCAAAATGAGCAATGAAAAATGGAAGGATTTTTTTCCCCTTTTTTTACCCCTGTATTATTCATCTGTCTAAAGCTGGAGACGCTCTGTTCCACCTCGTGATGTCATGATGAAGTGATACAGTTTTCAAGTCAACGTCTCGAAAACTGAAAAGTAAAATACTGTGTGTGTGCTGAAAATTTTACAGAATTTATATTTTTTAAAAGTTTTCAAACACAAAACTTAAAAAAAAACTCAAAATGTAAAAAAGTCAAACATGTTTTTTCAAATTTAAATCATTCAAAGTGAGAAAATGATCTTCGTCTCTGTCGTCCAGATGATTCTAGTGAAGGTGTTTGGAGTTTAAAAACACACTGGAGCACTTCCTGTATCACCGCGTGACATCACAAGGTGGAGCAGTCCAAGTTTGACATATTGTACGGCGTTATAATGAGTTTAATTTTTTCTCGTTTTATCTGCACCTGTTTGTCTGTGGCTCGTTTGCTTTGCCTGAAATGTTCCGTAGTGTGTCTTTAAGTGGACATGGCTTCTTTTTTTTTGTTTGTTTAACTTACACGTGTGGATGTGGAGACGGAGCCGAGGGCGGTGGGAGAGCGATTTTCAAGTTTCGTACGACGAGAGGAACGTTTGTGTACGTTTGTGTCTTGTTGATGACGTGTAGGTGGGATGAATGTGACCTGACCGTCCACACTGAAGTCACATGTCCAAAGATCAGAAATGTGTCGGTTTCAGGAGCACATGTCCAAGTGTCCTGGGTCACGTTTGAAAAAATCTGATCTGTGTCGTCCAGACTGTCAAAAAATCAGATTTGGGTCACTTCAGCGTAATAGTCCAATGAGATTCATTTGGTCTTCCGATATTCAATGTTATTAGGTTCTTTTTTCAGACCCAGAGTGTTATTTCATCCCTGACAGTTTGGTTCTGTTCACTAGCGTCTTCCTCAGAGTCACGTGATGTTTCTGTGACGCGTCTGGTCAGCTGATTTAAACAGGTTTTGGCGCCGTCTTCCTACCGGTGGAGGCAGGACGACAGCGCCACCTGCAGTCCCACTTCCTCAGGACAGTATCCCAGGTGTGTGAGAGTAAAAAAGCCCCTCGTCCCGGTTTACAGTCCTGTGGGCACGTTTCTGTATTTCGATTGCTTCTTTAATCCAGCGGCGATGTTTGTTTTCCTCTGTCCCAGTGATGTTTGCTCCGTCCCCGTCCATAACGTGGTTTCTCTCTTTTACACTGGTCAGAAACGGCCGATTTGAGTTGTTCCTGTTCTGCTTTGTGTTTTGTTGCTCGTGTTTCGCCTTCGCTGTTTCCTTCTCGCGTTCTGTTCTATGTTCCTTTTTTCGTGGACTGAACGCCCTCCCCGTTTCCCCGATGTTTGTTTTATTGCAGGAATAATATTTGTTTGGAGAATATAGAATCCTGCAATAAAACGGAAAAAGGAACATAGCAACAGAACGCAAAACCTGAGAAGGAAACATCACGTGACTCTGAGGAAGACGCTAGTGAACAGAACAAACTGTCAGGGATGAAATAACACTCTGGGTCTGAAAAAAAGAACCTAATAACATGGGTCACTTCAGGCTGCAGTGTGAACGTAGACTTAGTTTATGCAAATGAGTCATGTGGTTTTAAGTTTAATTTCTGTAAAACGTAAACAAATGTGCTCAAAGCTGTGAGGATAGAGGAGACTTGTGGACACAGAAACGATGCAGATTGTTTCCGATATGGTGATTCATTTCAGTTTAAACATAACCTAAATCGTAAAATTTTGGAGTTTGGAGGTTTATAAATAATATAATTGCAATTACGTTTGGATCATTTATTTCTAATTTTATTCAACGTGTGATTTCCAGTTTAAATGACGGTCTGTAGTGGTTTTTAAAGATGTTCAAGTGGTGAGTTATTGAGCATCATTTGGTGATGATTTTGTTCTTTTCGCTCACACAAGAGTCAGTTTTGCGTAATGTAGGAAATTCCAACTAAATTCAGAGTTTTATAAGAACATGACGGTTGAAATGATGCAACGTGCAGCAGGATTGTGTGGAGATTTGGTGACAAACGGCACGTACACACTTTTAACCAACGCTTTTCTCGATTTAGTAGTTTCTATTTGAGACAAAAACCACATTTTCAGAACATAAATTTGAAACGTGGCTCTTGCGAATCTGTAAAAAGCGGTTTATAAGTGGAGACCTGCCGCCGTGTGTGAGGCAGGACGTTTCTCAGACCACGAGTGAAGACGAGTCGTTCCACTGAAGCTTTGGCAACAGAAACTAAAATCAGAGGCTCGTTTCCTGTTTGTGAGGAGAGGTGGTTAACACTTGTGACAGAGAAACACGGCAGCGGTGCCACTGGGGAACAATTCAACAACGGTAAAGTGTGTGTGTGTTATATTTAATTTTTATGAAGTGAATACAGAATGAATCATGTTTAGTCCAAACACAAAAACTAGGACCATTTATTTCACAATGTTTGTAGAATGTACAGTGTCATTTTTAGGCTCCGTAGCAATACAGGCATCATGAATTTCGGGCTTCCGGTCATGCACACTGGGAAGGATTCCTCGAAAAAGTGAACATCAAACTAAAGGTTGTATAGAGGATTTTTTTAAGGGAAGAGAAATACAGCGACAGTCCTTGTGCGCGTTCAGAATTACTGTTGAAGTTTCCTGTCTAGAAGTAATTCAGCGACCGACGCGTCAGTTTTTAGACCCTTCGTCTGCTTCGGTCGCGCCATCGCTGGACGAGATCTCCAAGAATCACCTCAGTTTGGCTTTGCTCCTTTTCCTCTTCTCTTCTTCTTTCATCGACCTCAAAAACCGACTTTCTTTTGCGGCGAACCGGTCGTGGATTCTCGTCCGCCGTCGCGACAAACTTTGTGCGAAATGCGAGGAAGCGACAGTTCGAAAAAGCCTCTAAGAACCGCTGCGTAAACCACGTAATCCCTGCGCTCCGACGAGTCAGTTTATACTAGGGAGTTTGATTGACAACCTAACAGCCAATAGAAAATGAGGGAGCCTCGTTTTCTATTGGCTGATGTTTATCTGGCCTCAACACGTCCACAGTTGATAGATTTTTGTCATTTTTTTTTTTGGTCATCATAATTACAAAGCTGCTGCGTCTCTGTAATGGTATTTTAATCTTTCACTGACACTTTGAAACAAAAAAAAATCCTCCATACAACCTTTAATCATTAACGTTTTTATATTAAAATGATCATCATTACTATCTTCTAATCTGCAAAAGTTAATTCAACTTTACGACATATAAACATAATCGTTCTAGAGCCACATCAGCTGTTTGACATTAGAATGAGTTTAATGCAGATTTACAAAACAAAACTTAAAACTGCATGACTCATTTGCATAAACTAAGCGAAGAAATAAACAGCTCTTGTGTCGTTGACGTGGTTCAGCTTCTGTCGGACTAAAGGACATGACTCAGTGGAAAAGCCGCTACGCACAGCGACCTACATTTGGTTTGTCGATTAAGAATCTCTTTTTACTTGTTTTAATGCTTCTACATTTAAGCGGCTGCAACTTGTACAGAATGCGGCTGCGAGGTTTTTAACAATAGCAAACAGGCGAACTCACATTACACCAGTTTTTTCTTCACTGCACTGGCTTCCAGTTAAGTTCCGTGTTGATTTTAATATTTTGGTTTTAACTTGTGGAGCTTTAAATGGACAGGCCCCAGTACATCAGTGACTTACTGCCCCCTACAACTCAGGCCGCAACCTCCGGTCCTCAGGTCAGGGTCTCTTGATGATCCCAAAAACCCGATTTAAAACTCAGGGTGACGTTTGCTTTCAGGCTGTGGCTCCCAAATGATGGAACCTGGCCCCTGGTCCTACGTGAGGCCGACTCTATCGACTGCTTTAAAAAGCAGCTCAAGACACTGTTGTTTAGACAGGCTTTTAGTCGACTGTCCTCTGTTCTTCTTTATGTTGTTTTTATGTTGTTTTGCTCTGAGAAGCACTTTTTTTTTTTTTTTTTTTTTTTTTTTAACAGCGTATGAACGCGTATTGTGTATTACAGGCGGGTAGTAATTACACACGGGTGGGTAATTAACGGGCAGGGGCGGTCCTGTACTGCGCAGGTGCGGTCCTGTACTGCGCAGGGCGGTCCTGTACTGGGGGTCTCCATAAATGGACCTGTGCAGGACTCTGCGCTGTTGGGCTCCGTTACGGAATAAATGAATCTTCAGTTCGTTACATAAAGAAGGAAAATAACAAAAGGACGACAGCAGCAACAAGTTTTAAGAAGGAAGTAAAAAGTGTTGCACCTGTCGATCCTGTCGGAGAAAAGTGTATAAAGTTTGTGCTGAGGTTTTACAGACTTAAAACAGATAGAATAATTATAAAATATAAAGTTGATACTCTCACCTCAGCCTGTGCACATGGACTCACACTTGTCCCGACCGGGACAGAAAACGGAGAATTTCTTGTACAAGTCACTGTTAAATGTGCATTTGTGTTCGGTATGTTGCAGACTGACCGACTGTTTGTGTCTCGCTCCTTCTGAGTCACAGACGAGAGACGCTCAGTTTAATGAACGATACTGAAAACCCGGACATTTGCATCACTTTATAAAAAAAACCCGGACGACCCGGACATGATGCAAAATACAGACATGTCCAGGGAAAAACGGACGTTTGGTTCTCCTGCTGTACGGGGTTGGCCTGGTGCTGCATCATTTTAGTTCTGTTTGGCGCTGACCAGGTTCACCTTTCAGTTGTTACTATGTTTTTGGGCACAGGAGGGTTTTACAGCTTTTAAAGTAAATTCAAATTAACTTAAAAATAAAATCATCTTTTACTTTAACCTTTTCGCCTCCTGTGTCGTCTTTAATATGTTTGATCCACCCGGGTCGTAACAGTAATCCACAAAATTCTTAATGATCAATTAACGATTAATCGACTCATCCTGCCCATCCTTAGTCCAGACCCGTCAGACGAGTGATGATATGAATCTCCAAACTCATAACTGAACTGAAAAGATTTACGGCAGAAGTGAGGACCGGGTGTTACGACCGTAGTTTCAGGAGGATTCACCCGGTTCTACCACAGAGACGTACAGACGAATGGACAGAGATAAACACGGCTTTAATAGTTTTACTTGTAGAAGAATGATTATTTGATTATTGATTATTTGAGACGGTTCCGTTGGAGGAGCCTGAGAACCTAAAGAAAAATCCCACACTCTGTCGTACTTGTAAAATGTGAGATTTATCAGGACACAAAACGTTTGGGCTCCAGGTTTTCATCAGGGAAACTCAGCTCAGGTTCAACATTTCACTTGTCAAATGAAATTCACTCAAATTACGATAAAACTTAAATTTTCGTCCTTTTCACTCGGACAGATTAGAGTTTTTGCAGTGACGCAGTTTCCAGTCAAAACCTCGAACGTGAGAATATTTGATTTAAAAACACGTCGCCAGATCAAGAAAAACACATTTGGTAATAAATCTTCTGTTTTTCTTCTGTTTTTCGTCTGTAACTGGACGATTTACAGATTTGAACTTTTAAACTTGTTTCCCATCTCAGAGCAATAAATTAAAGCTGCATTGTGTAACTTTTCTGGTGGAGGCTCCGTCAAATGTTTTTCTTTAAGGAGATGTGATTGTTTTTTCTGGAATGTTCCACAGTTCGCAGCATTAAACCTTCCCACACAGCAAAAAGTGAAGAGTTAAAATTGACTCTCACAGAATCAATTTTAACATTTTCTCTGTGTTTATCTGAGTCACTCTGTTCTAGAGTTAATTTAAACATTTTTTTTTTGGAAATGTTCATGAAGTAAAACTGGACCAAAGTTCCTGTTTAACCCCAAACCCAGAGTTAAATGAAGGTTTAGAGAGTAAACAGATAACACTTTGTAGAGTTAATCTGATTTAACTCAACAACACACAGAGGAGTTTTATTTTTACTCTTTATTTGAGTTAATTTAAAGATGAAATTATGAAAAAAACTGGTTCAAACTGGTTCTACTCTGGTGGGAGTTTGAAGTGAGGGAAGAGACAAATTAACACTAAAACAAGTTGAATTAACACTAAAAGTTTATACCTGGTTTAGACCTGGTTTAGACCTGGTTTAGTCCTGGTTTAGACCTGGTTTAGACCTGGTTTAGACCTGGTTTAGTCCTGGTTTAGACCTGGTGGTTTAGTCCTGGTTTAGACCTGGTTTAGTTTAACCTGGTTTAGACCTGGTTTAGACCTGGTTTAGTCCTGGTTTAGACCTGTTTAGACCTGGTTTAGACCTGGTTTCCTGGTTTAGTCCTGGTTTAGACCTGGTTTAGACCTGGTTTAGTCCTGGTTTAGTCCTGGTTTAGACCTGGTTTTAGTCCTGGTTTAGTCTGGTTTTTAGTCCTGGTTTAGTCTGGTTTTAGTCCTGGTTTAGTCCTGGTTTAGTTTAGTCCTGGTTTAGTCCTGGTTTAGTCCTGGTTTAGTTTGGTTTAGACCTGGTTTAGTCCTGGTTTAGTCCTGGTTTAGTTTTGGTTTTAGTCCTGTTTAGTTTAGCCTGGTTTAGACCTGGTTTAGACCTGGTTTACTGGTTTAGTCCTGGTTTAGACCCCTGGTTTAGTTTCCTGGTTTAGTCCTGGTTTAGACCTGGTTTAGTCCTGGTTTAGTCCTGGTTTAGACCTGGTTTAGACTGGTTTAGTCCTGGTTTAGACCTGGTTTAGTCCTGGTTTAAGACCTGGTTTAGTCCTGGTTTTAGACCTGGTTTAGACCTGGTTTTAGTCCTGGTTTAGACCTGGTTTAGTCCTGGTTTAGACCTGGTTTAGTCCTGGTTTAGACCTGGTTTAGACCTGGTTTTACCTGGTTTAGACCTGGTTTAGACCTGGTTTAGTCCTGGTTAGACCTGTTTAGTCCTGGTTTAGTCCTGGTTTAGACCTGGTTTAGTCCTGGTTTAGTCCTGTTTAGTCTGGTTTAGTCTGGTTTAGTCCTGGTTTAGTCCTGGTTTACCTGGTTTCCTGGTTTAGTCCTGGTTTAGTCCTGGTTTAGTCCTGGTTTAGTTTGGTTTAGACCTGGTTTAGTCCTGGTTTACTGGTTTAGTTTTGGTTTAGACCTGGTTTAGACCTGTTTAGACCTGGTTTAGACCTGGTTTAGACCTGGTTTAGTTTAGACCTGGTTTAGACCTGGTTTAGTCCTGGTTTAGACCTGGTTTAGTCCTGGTTTAGACCTGGTTTAGACCTGGTTTAGTCCTGGTTTTAGTCCTGGTTTAGTGGTTTAGTCCTGGTTTAGTCCTGGTTTAGTCCTGGTTTAGTCCTGGTTTAGTCCTGGTTTAGTCCTGGTTTAGACCTGGTTTAGACCTGGTTTTAGACCTGGTTTAGTCCTGGTTTAGACCTGGTTTAGTCCTGGTTTAGACCTGGTTTTAGTCCTGGTTTAGACCTGGTTTAGTCCTGGTTTAGTCCTGGTTTAGACCTGGTTTAGTCCTGGTTTAGACCTGGTTTAGACCTGGTTTAGATCTGGTTTAGTCCTGGTTTAGACCTGGTTTAGTCCTGGTTTAGACCTGGTTTAGACCTGGTTTAGTCCTGGTTTAGTCCTGGTTTAGTTTTCCTGGTTTAGTCCTGGTTTAGACCTGGTTTAGACCTGGTTTAGTCCTGGTTTAGACCTGGTTTTAGTCCTGGTTTAGTCCTGGTTTAGACCTGGTTTAGTCCTGGTTTAGTCCTGGTTTAGACCTGGTTTAGTCCTGGTTTAGACCTGGTTTAGTCCTGGTTTAGTTCCTGGTTTTAGTCTGGTTTAGTCCTGGTTTAGTCCTGGTTAGTCCTGGTTTAGTCCTGGTTTAGTCCTGGTTTAGTCCTGGTTTAGTCCTGGTTTAGACCTGGTTTAGTCCTGGTTTAGTTTTGGTTTAGTCCTGGTTTAGACCTGGTTTAGACCTGGTTTAGTCCTGGTTTAGACCTGGTTTAGTCCTGGTTTAGACCTGGTTTAGACCTGGTTTACCTGGTTTAGTCCTGGTTTAGACCTGGTTTAGACCTGGTTTAGACCTGGTTTAGTCCTGGTTTAGACCTGGTTTAGTCCTGGTTTAGACCTGGTTTAGACCTGGTTTAGTCCTGGTTTAGTCTTGGTTTAGTCCTGGTTCATAAACGTCCGAGCGCTGAACACTTTTCCTTAATTACAAACTCGTTTCAGTTTTATTATCACCAACTCATTTTGTTCCTTCACCGTTTTGTAAATCTGGTCGTCATGGTTACTGGAAAATCATCTGACGGACGCGGTGCCAGAAAAGTTCCACCGTGGACTTTAAACCGTTTGTTAAACCTTCACATGTTCCGTGTCTTTCCTCGTTTGTCGTCTCTGATTCTTTTCCGTGTAACGAACCATCTGGACGCGTTGGGTTTTTCATCTCCACGGAAACGGCGACAGCTCGCGGTTCCACTTGGACTCGAGCTCCGGCGTCGGATCCAAACGCGGATCCAGACCGTTTCACAAACACGTTTATGTTGGCGTCTCGGTTTGGAACGAGAGGAAAGATCGACTCTGCAGAGACCGAGACCGAGACTAAGACCGAGACCGAGACCGGGACTGGGACTGAGACTAAGACCGAGACCTGGACTAAGACTGGGACTAAGACTGAGACTGGGACTAAATCTGGGACTAAGTCTGGGACTAAGTCTGGGACTAAATCTGGGACTAAAGACTGGGACTAAGACTGGGACTAAGACTGGGACTAAGACTGGGTCTAAGACTGAGACTGAGACTAGGACTGGGACTAAGACTGAGACCGGGACTGGGACTGGGACTAAGACTGAGACTAAGACTGAGACTGGGACTAAGACTGAAACTGAGACTAGGACTGGGACTAAGACTGGGACTAGGACTGGGACTGGGACTAAGACTGAGACTGGGACTAAGTCTGGGACTAAGACCGAGACTGGGACTAAGACTGGGACTAAGCCTGGGACTAAGCCTGGGACTAAGACTGGGACTGGGACTAAGACTGAGACTGGGACTAAGTCTGGGACTAAGACCGAGACTGGGACTAAGACTGGGACTAAGCCTGGGACTAAGACTGAGACTGGGACTAAGCCTGGGACTAAGCCTGGGACTAAGTCTGGGACTAAGTCTGGGACTAAGACTGAGACTGGGACTAAGCCTGGGACTAAGCCTGGGACTAAGACCGAGACTGGGACTAAGACCGAGACTGACGACGATTGGGACTAAGACTGGGACTAAGCCTGGGACTAAGCCTGGACTAAGTCGGGACTAAGCCTGGGACTAAGTCTGGGACTAAGCCTGGGACTAAGACCGAAACTGGGACTAAGACTGGGACTAAGCCTGGGACTAAGACCGAAACTGGGACTAAGACTGGGACTAAGACTGGGACTAAGACTGGGACTGGGACTAGACTGGACTGGGACTAAGCCTGGGACTAAGCCTGGGACTAACTGGGACTAAGGGACTAAACTGGGACTAAGACTGGGACTAAGCCTGGGACTAAGACCGAAACTGGACTAAGACTGGGACTAAGACTGAGACCGAGACCGGGACTAAGACTGAGACTGGGACTAAGACTAGGACTGGACTAAGGACTGAGACTGGGACTGGACTAGACTGGGACTGGGACTAAAGACTGGACTGGACTAAGACTGGAGACTGGGACTGAGACTGACTGGGACTGGGACTAAGACTGGGACTGGGACTGGGACTAAGACTGAGACTGGGACTAAGACTGACTGAGACTGGACTGGGACTAAGACTGGGACTGGGACTAAGACTGGGACTGAGACTAAGACTGGGACTGGGACTAAGACTGGGACTGGGACTAAGACTGGAGACTGGGACTGGGACTAAGACTGGGACTGGGACTAAGACTGACTGGGACTGAGACTAAGACTGGGACTGGGACTAAGACTGGGACTGAGACTAAGACTGGGACTGGGACTAAGACTGGGACTGGGACTAAGACTGGGACTGAGACTGGGACTGAGACTAAGACTGGGACTGGACTAAGACTGAGACTGGGACTAAGACTGGGACTGGGACTAAGACTGAGACTGGGACTGAGACTAAGACTGGGACTGGGACTAGGACTGGGACTACTAGGACTAAGACTGGACTGAGACTAAGACTGGGACTAGACTAAGACTGGGACTGGACTAAGACTGGGACTGGGACTAAGACTGGGACTGGACTAAACTGGGACTGAGACTAAGACTGGGACTGGGACTAAGACTGGGACTGAGACTAAGACTGGACTGGACTGACTGGACTAAGACTGGACTGGACTGAGACTAAGGACTGGGACTGGGACTGGGACTGGGACTAAGACTGGGACTAAGACTGGGACTGGGACTGGACAAGCAATGGAATGTTAAAAATGCTCTTCCTGAGTCCAATCAGGATCTGAACTCGTCCCCCTCATCCCTCCATCTCAGAGCGGAAGGAGTGGTGTGGACGGAGAGAAGGAGAGAGAGAGAGAGGAGGAGAGGAGGAGAGAAGGAGGAGAGAAGGAGAGAGAGGAGAGAGGAGAGAGAGAGAGGAGAGAGAGGAGGAGGAGGAGAGGAGGAGGAGAGGAGGAGGAGAGGAGAGAGGAGGGGAGGAGGAGGAGAGAAGGAGGAGAGAAGGAGGAGAGGAGAGAAGGAGGAGAGAAGGAGGAGAGAGAGGAGGAGAGAGGAGGAGGAGGAGAGGAGGAGGAGGAGAGAAGGAGAGGGAGAAAGGAGGAGAGAGTGATTATTATGTCAGGAGCGTGTTTACTGAAGAGAGAGTGAGAGAAGAAAGAGACGGAGAGGAGGAGACGAGAAGAAAGGGAGAGAAAGGAGGATAGAAGAAAGGGAAGAAGAGATGCAGGAAAGGGAGAGAGGGAGATAGAGAAGAGGGATGTGACTGGAAAGAAGGAGAGAGAGAGAGGAGGGAGGAAGAAGCGTGTTCACGGAGGAGAGGAGAGCGTGAGAGAAAGAGAGGAAGAAGGGAGGAGGAGGAGGAGAGGAGGATGTGATTATTTTGTCAGGAGTGTGTTTACGGAAGAGAGCGTGAGAGAAGAGATAGAGAGAGGGAGAGGAGGAGGTGAGGAGAGAGGGAAGAAGAAAGGCAGGGAAGGGAGAGGAGGAAGAAGAGAGAGGAGAGGAGGGAGGAGAGAGGGAGAGACGGAGGAGGAGGAGAGATGTGATTATTTTTTCAGGAGCGAGTTTACGTGAGAGAGAAGAGAGAGGGAGAGAGAGAGAAAGGAGGAGAGGAGGAGGAAGTAGAGAAGGGGGAAAGGAAGGGAGCGAAAAGAAGGAGAGGAGGGAGGAAGAAGCGTGTTTGCGGAGGAGAGGTGAACGTGAGAGAAAGAGAAAGAGAGGAAGAAGAGAAGCAGGAGAGGAGGGAGGAGAGAGGAGGCGAGGGAATGGAGGGAGGAGGAAGTAGAGAGAGTGAGAGGAGGGAGGAGAGAAGAGAGAGAGAGGAGGGGAAGGAAGAGCGTGAGAAGTGAGAAGAGGGAAAGGAGGGAGAAGAGAGAAAGAAGAAGGAGAGACAGAGAGGAGGAATGAAGAAGTGTGTTTACGGAGGAGAGGTGGGAGTGAGAGAAAGAGAGGAGAGGGAGAAGAGAGGAGGGAGGAGAGAGGAGAGAAGAGAGAGGAGAGATGGGAGGAGAAGGAGAGGGGAGGAAGAAGAGAGAGGAGAGGAGGGATGTGATTGGAGATTGGAGGAGAGGAAAGAGCGAGAGAAGAGAGGAAAGGAGGGAGAAGAGAGGAGCGACAGAGAGAAGGAATGTTCACGGAGGAGAGGAGAGCGTGAGAGAAAGAGAGGAAGAAGTGAGGAGGAGAAGGAGAAGGAGGATGTGATTATTTTGTAAGGAGTGTGTTTATGGAAGAGAGCGTGAGAGAAGAGATGGAGGAGAGAGGGAGAGGAGGAGGTGAGGAGAGAGGGAGAGGAGGAGGAGAGAGGAGAGAGGGAAGAAGAAAGGAGGAGAGGAGAGAGGGAAGAAGAAAGGCAGGGAAGGAGAGGAGGAAGAGAGAGAGGAGAGGAGGAAGAAGAGAGAGGAGAGAGAGAGGGAGAGACGGAGGAGGAGAGATGTGCTTTTTTTCAGGAGCGAGTTTACGTGAGAGAGAAGAGAGAGGGAGAGAGAGAGAAAGGAGGAGAGGAGGAGGAAGTAGAGAAGGGGGAAAGGAAGGGAGCGAAAAGAAGGAGAGGAGGGAGGAAGAAGCGTGTTTGCGGAGGAGAGGTGAACGTGAGAGAAAGAGAAAGAGAGGAAGAAGAGAAGCAGGAGAGGAGGGAGGAGAGAGGAGGCGAGGGAATGGAGGGAGGAGGAAGTAGAGAGAGTGAGAGGAGGAAGGAGAGAAGAGAGGGAGAAGAGAAAGAAGAGAGAGAGGAGGGGAAGGAAGAGCGTGAGAAGTGAAAAGAGGGAAAGGAGGGAGAAGAGAGGAAAGAAGGAGAGACAGAGAGGAGGAATGAAGAAGTGTGTTTACGGAGGAGAGGTGGGAGTGAGAGAAAGAGAGGAGAGGGGAGAAGAGAGGAGGGAGGAGAAGGAGAGGGGGAGGAAGAAGAGAGAGGAGAGGAGGGATGTGATTGGAGATTGGAGGAGAGGAAGAGCGAGAGAAGAGAGGAAAGGAGGGAGAAGAGGGGAGCGACAGAGAGAAGGAATGTTCACGGAGGAGAGGAGAGCGTGAGAGAAAGAGACGAAGGAGGAGAGGAGGAAAGAGGGAAAGGAGGGATGGGATTTTTTTTTTGTCAGGAGCGAGTTTACGGACGAGAAGATGAGAGAGGGAGAGGAGGAGAAGGAGAGAGAAGGGGAGGAGAGGAGAGGAGAGAGAGAGGGAGACAGAGAGGAGGGAGGAGGAAGAAGAGAGAGAAGAGAGGAAAGAAGGAGAGACAGAGAGAAGAGAGGAAAGAAGGAGAGACAGAGAGAAGAGAGGAAAGAAGGAGAGACAGAGAGGAGAGGAAAGAAGGAGAGACAGAGGAAAGAAGGAGAGAGAAGAGAGGAAAGAAGGAGAGACAGAGAAGAGAGGAAAGAAGGAGAGACAGAGAGAAGAGAGGAAAGAAGGAGAGACAGAGAGAAAGAAGGAGAGACAGAGAGAAGAGAGGAGGAAAGAAGGAGAGACAGAGGAAAGAAGGAGAGAGAGAAGAGAGGAAAGAAGGAGAGACAGAGAGAAGAGAGGGAAGAAAGGAGAGACAGAGAGAAGAGAGGAAAGAAAGAGACAGAGAGAAGAGAGGAAAGAAGCATGTTTATGGAGGAGGGGTGAAGGTGAGGAGAAGGAAGAAGAGAGGGAGAGACGGAGAAGGAAGAAGAGAGGGAGAGACAAGAGGAGGAGAAGAAGAGAGTGGGAGAACGGAGGAGGAAAAAGAGAGGAGAACGGAGAGGAAGAAGAGAGGGAGAGACGGAGAAGGAAGAAGAGAGGGAGAGACGGAGGAGAAGAAGAGAGAGGGAGAGAGGGAGGAGAGAGAGAAGAGAGAGGAGAGACAAGAGGCAGGAGGAAGAAGAGAGAGAAGAGGGAAAGGAGGGAAAAGAGGAAAGAAGAAGAGACGAGAGAAGAAGAAGAAGAGAGAAGGAATGAAGAAGTGTGTTTACGGAGGAGAGGAGAGCGTGGGAGAAAGAGAGGAGGAGAGGTGAGGGAAGAAGAGAAGCAGGAGAGGAGGAAGGAGAGAGGAAGAAGAGGAGGAGGGATGTGATTGCTGTGGCAGGAGCGTGAGAAGAGAGGAAAGAGGAGAGACGGAGAGGAGGAATGTTGACGGAGGAGAGGTGAGCGTGAGGGGAAAAGAGGAGAAGGAAGAAGAGAGGAGAGACAGAGGAGGGAGGAAGAGAAGAGAGGAGAAGAAGAGGGGAGGGAGAGAGAGGAATGTGATCAGCGTGTCTGGAGAGGAAGAAGGTGAGAGAGAGAGAAAGGAGGGAGAGGAGGAAAGAGGAGGAGAAGGAGAGGAGGAGGAGACAGAGAAAAGAGAAGGAGGAAAGAAGAGAAGAGAGAGAATGTGATTAGAACGAGAGAAGAGGAGGAGGGAGGAAGAAAGAAAGAGTTAACCTGCTGAACCGAAGAGCCACTAATCAGTTCCAGATGAAGAATGAAAAAGAGAGAAGGAGAAAAGGAGGGAGGAAAGAAGGAGAGAAGGAGAAAAGGAGGGAGGAAAGAAGGAGGGAGGAAAGAAGGAGAGAAGGAGAAAAGGAGAGAGGAAGAAGAGAAAAAGGAGGAGGAAAGAAGGAGAGAAGGAGAAAAGGAGGGAGGAAAGAAGGAGGGAGAAGAAGGAGAAGAAGGAGAAAGAGGAGGAAGAGAAAAGGAGAGAAAGGGAGGAAAGAAGGAGAGAAGGAGAAAAGGAGGGAGGAGAGAAGGAGAAAAGGAGGGAGGAAAGAAGGAGAGAAGGAGAAAAGGAGGGAGGAAAGAAGGAGAGAAGGAGGGAGGAAAGAAGGAGAAGAAGGAGAAAAGGAGGGAGGAAAGAAGGAGAGGAGAGAAGGAGGGAGGAAAGAAGGAGAGAAGGAGGGAGGAAAGAAGGAGAAAAGGAGGAGGAAAGAAGGAGAGAAGGAGGGAGGAAAGAAGGAGAGAAGGAGAAAAGGAGGGAGGAAAGAAGGAGAGAGGAAAGAAGGAGAAAAGGAGGGAGGAAAGAAGGAGAGAAGGAGAAAAGGAGGGAGGAAAGAAGGAGAGAGAAGGAGGGAGGAAAGAAGGAGAAAAGGAGGGAGGAAGGAGGAGGAGAAGGAGGAGGAAAGAAGGAGAGAAAGAGAGGAGGAAAGAAAGGAGAAGGAGAAAAAGGAGGGAGGAGAGGAAGGAGAAAAGGAGGAGAGAGAAGGAGAAAAGGAGGGAGGAGAGAAGGAGAAAAGGAGGGAGGAAAGAAGGAGAGAAGGAGAAAAGGAGGGAGGAAAGAAGGAGAAAAGGAGGGAGGAAAGAAGGAGAAAAGGAGGGAGGAAAGAAGGAGAGAAAGGAGGGAGAGAGAAGGAGGGAGGAAAGAAGGAGAGAAGGAGGAGGAAAAGGAGGAGAGAAGGAGAAAAGGAGGGAGGAAAGAAGGAGAGAAGGAGGGAGGAAAGAAGGAGAAAAGGAGGAGGAGAGAAGGAGAAAAGGAGGGAGGAGAGAAGGAGGAAAAGGAGGGAGGAAAGAAGGAGAAAAGGAGGGAGGAAAGAAGGAGAGAAGGAGAAAAGGAGGGAGGAAAGAAGGAGAGAAGGAGAAAAGGAGAGAGGAGAGAAGGAGAAAAGGAGGGAGGAGAGAAGGAGAAAAGGAGGAGGAAAAGAAGGAGAGAAGGAAAAAGGAGAGGAAAGAAGGAGAGAAGGAGGGAGGAAAGAAGGAGAGAAGGAGAAAAGGAGGAAGGAGAGAAGGAGAGAAGGAGGGAGGAGGTGTGTTGTTTGCATGTTCTGTCTGTGTCTGAGATGATCCACTTTCCCCTCGTCGACTTTCAAACTTTTCTGTGAACTTTGACCCACATTTTCACGCTCGTCCCTCGTCAAAAACAAACTTTTTATTTAACTCTTTATTATTCGTCTGTTTACGTCTTTAAAACTCAAAACTCTGTCCCACCTCCAGAGATTTCAGCTTTTTTTTTTTTTTTTTTTACTTTCGTCCAGTAGAAATTTGCTTGATCGAGAAAAACAGATTTGGTAATAATTCTTCTGTTTTTCTTCTGTAACTGTTTTAAACTTGTTTCCCATCTCAGAGCGATAAATTAAAGCTGCACTGTGTAACTTTTCTAACGCTTTTCTTTGTGGAGATGTTACTGGTTTGTCCTTTCACAGCCAAAAACTGTTGTGTTAAAACTGAGTCACTCTGTTCTAGAGTTAATTTAACTTTTTTTTTTTTTGGAAATGTTCATTAAGTAAAACTGGACCAAAGTTCCCGTTTAACCTGAAATCCAGAGTTAAATGAACGTTTAGAGAGTAAACAGATAACACTTTGTAGAGTTATCCTGATTTAACTAAACAACACACAGAGGAGTTTTATTTTGACACTTTATTTGAGTTAATTTAAGATGAAATTATGAACAAAACTGGTTCAAACTGGTTCTACTCTCGCGGGAGTTTGAAGTGGTGGAAGGAGACAAATTAACACTAAAGAAAACTGAATTAACACTAAAATAAGTTGAATTAACACTAAAGAAAGTTGGATTAACACTAGTGGAAATTTAATTAACACTAGTGGAAGCTGAATTAACACAAAAAATGTTGAATTAACATTAAAAAGTTGAATTAACATTAAAAGTTGAATTAACATTAGTGGAAGTTGAATTAACTTCAACCAAATCAACTCCAACCCACATTTAACTTTCAAATAGTTAAAATGACACTTTTTTGGGTTTAAAACAACTCTGAAATATTTTACCCTGACATTTTAACCCTCCAGTTTTTGCTCTGTATCTTCATGGAGATCAAACCAGACCAGGATACAGGTCAGATCTGTGGAGAGGCGACCAGAATGTTTGTTTTTCTAGGTATTTTTGAGTTTTAAAATCATCTGTAACTGAATAATTGTAAAGTAGATCTGTTTAAAGTCACACTGTGGAACAACTTTTACATTTAGTTCAGTAGAAATTCACACTTCCAGGGTTAAAAATCGTCCAAATGATTCTAGTGAAGGTGTGTGGAGTTTAAAAACACAGTGGAGCAGAGACAGATCAGGTCGATATTTGCACTTTTTACTGTGAAAATGACACTGGACAAAACTTGATTAAATTGTTTTTCCTTTATGCGTTAAGACTAAACAGAATTGTGAACGTCTCAAAATAAATTCTACTTTTTATTTATCTTTCATTAATAAACTTTTTATTGTGCAGCGGATTCAAAAGTGCATTAATTATGTCTGTACTTTTGAATCCTCTGCTTAAAAAAAGTATAATAACGAAAGATAAACTCCGTCAGTAATAATTCCAAATGACTTAACGGAGGAAATGATCTAAATGTCGCGCTTAAAAACTTCAAAACGAGCGATTCTGGTCGTGTTGATGAAGCTCGAATACAAATATTTAAAAGGACTTGACTATTTTTGGTCTATTTTTTTCTTTGTATCAGGGCCTTTTGTTTTAAAAAGTTGATTTCAGGGACGTGACGAAGCGTTTGTAATTAAAAGATGATAACATTTTGGTTTTAATGTCGTCGTCTTGAGTTGTTTGTTCGGTTCGTCGTTGCGGTCGTTCTGTCCTTCGTCTTCACAGTCGTGCGTCCTGAGTCTGAGCCTCGGGATTAGACGTGTCTGGGACGGTTCTGATCCGGAGCCAAGATCCTGGGCTGGACTCAGGAGGAGCTCATTTAAAAAAGAAACAAAACAAAACTCAAACCTGCGCTGTGGAACTTTTCTAGTTTAACGTCCGTCAAATGTTTTTCTTCATGCGCAAGAGAAAACAAAATCTAGTCAAGTTAAGACGACGTGAAATATGAAAGTTTTATCATGATTTGAGTAAATTTCACTTGACGAGTAAAATTATCTGACTTTTTGGAGTTAAATATGAAAATACATCTGGCTGCACTTAAGATAAGAAACACAACACATTTTTGCAATTAAAATAAGAAAAGAAAGTTGAATCTGCTCAAATAAAGTCAAATGTTCTTAATTTAAGTCATTCCAATTTACTTAGATATTTTTTTCCAGTGTGGAGTTGTTATTGTTTTGTCTTAAATGTTTCAGAGTGTGGCATTAAAAGTTGGTCGGTGTGATTTCAGCCCAGAGGTGAATGCTGCTGTTGTGTCCTTGGGCAAGACACGTGCTCTGGTGTGTGAATGTGTGAGTGTTCCCTTGTCGTAAAGGGGTTTGAGTGTGTCGAAGGTGGAAAAGCGCTGTGTAAAAATGTGACCATGTGACCATTTAAATCTTTCTATCTTCATGGAAATCAAACCAGACCAAGTTCCAGGTCAGATCTGTGGAGAGGCGACGCCGCTCACACTCACAGTCTTTGTTTTTCCATGTATTTTTGAGTTTTAAAACCACCTGGAATTGAATAAATATAGAGTAAAGCTAAAGTCACACTGTGGAACATTCCAGACAGAGTGGTGACTGGGGCGGCAGTAGTTCAGTTGGTGGAGCATTCGCCCACTGATCTGAAGGTTGGCGGTTCGATTCCAGCTCTCGACATAAACATCACAGGTTGAGAGTTTAGATCCACTGACCCACATGTTGCTGGTGTGATTCCAGCTCCCACAGATGAATGCTGTCGTTGTGTCCTTGGGCAAGACACTTAACCCACTTTGCCCACAATGAGTGTGTTTACAGGCACATCAATAACCCGGTTATGATCGGGTTTTTTGAGTGTCCCGGTTTCTTGATGGTGCATGTAAACGCAGTAACCTGGTTATTAGAAACCGTGTTACTGTAGCTGGTTTATTCCGATAGTAACTGTGATACTTGTGACATGTAAACGCAGTATCCCGGTTACTGCAACATAAAGTTGAGTCACATGCGTCCAAAAGACACTTTCCAGCCTTTCACCACAACAGTAGTGACATAAATAAATTGACCAACATAAATAAAGTGACCAAACGAGTGAAAACTGTAAAAGAGCTGCACTAAACCTGCACATGTACAATCTGCACTCGTGTGACGCTGAAAAGCTAAAACATGAACTATCTCCTGTACAACACACACACAGAACAGACTCACCATCATCAGCACCTCTTCTGTCACAGAAACAACTCACATAATCCACAGAGTCGTGTCATTTAGTCCAAAAGAAACTGATCACATCAGCGGCACAAGGAGCGAGTTGTTTTTATCGCCGCTAACAGTTTATGCTAATTAGCCAAACGGTCTTAAGTTTTGTTTCTGTAAAACGTAAACAAATGTGATCAGAGCTGAATGATCTGATCAAACGGGCTGATGTGTCTATAGTGTTTATGGTTTATATGTTGTAAAGTTGAGTTTATTTATGCAGAAGATTTGAATGAAGAATCTGCACAGTGGATTGTGGGAGATCTCGTAGCTCCTTAGCTTCTTATGCTAAAGGAGCTCACGGTTTGTATTTTTCCTGGTTTATGAAATTGATTTAAGTTCATTTTTGTGCTTGTGCATTTGTAAGATTATGTCAAGAAACCGGGACACTCCATTTGATCATGTACACGTGGATATGAGTGTCTCTGTTTCTCAGTGAACATGTAAACACAGTAACACGAACACTGACAGAACCGGGATATGGAGAATAACCGGGTTATTGATGTGCATGTAAACACACTCAGTGTCTGTGTGCACTGGTGTGTGAATGTGTGTGTGGTTCCTTGTTGTAAAGAGCTTTGAGCCTTGAAGGTGGAAAAATGTGACCATTTACATATCCATAGAAACAAGCCAGTGACGGACCACCAACCAAAAAGTTACACAATTCACCTTTAACCATAGACTTTAACCATTTACTGACAAGTTCTCTTAAACCAGACGACGTCAAACTCAGGTCCAGGGGCCAAATTTGGTCTTTGATATAATTATATTTGGCCCACGACATCATATTAAATCTATATCAGAGCTGCTCGTCGCGCACAGACCTGATTTATTTAAAATGTTGTTATTCTTATATATTCTGTTTGTTCTGGATTCAGTGTTTAAGCAAAACTATTATTAAACATTTATTTTAATAAGAAAAAGTTTAACATTACAGATCTGGAAAGAAGAGAAAACATGCAGATGTTGCTGAAAATGTTCCAATAAATATTTAGTTTGGCTCATGACTTAGTCCCAGTTTTAATTTCATCCCTCTGTCAGTTTGAGTTTGACTCCTCTGATTTAACATAAACTCCCTCTAGACGAGAATGAAGCGTCTCAGAACTCATAAGTCGATAATAAATCTGAAAACAAGACGAATAACCTGATATAAATTTAAAACTCTTGACATTTGCGGTGCTCAAACCTGCACGGATGACGTAAAAAAAACCTCTTCAGGCGCGTTTTTGATGAGAGAACAATGTTAGAACTCGGGAGAAAGCGACAAGTAAAGGCACGCTGCAAAAAAAAAGTACAATTTCTCTAAAAAATAAACATTTAACTGAGTATTCACCACCTCTGAGGCTGATGTTTAGACTGTGCGCTGGTTCTGTTTTCTCTGTTTTCGTGCGGCGCAGAAATGTGGAAGCGATTGTGTCTCGGGAGGTCGTGCAGGGGTCAGAGGTGAAGCTGTGGCCCGAGGAGACGGTCGGAGTGAAAGTCGTAAACAGTTCAGAACAGTTCAGTCGCTCAAGAAAAACTCAGACGCAGGATTTATGTCTCGGCGTTTTTTTTTTTTTTTTTTTAAAGGAGCCCGTGTGACTCTGTTTTCTGATCCGTTCTGATGTCGTTTCCTCGTCACAAACAGACCTGGAGTTTTGTTTTGTTTCATTCACACGCGAACGATCTGAAAACATTCTGTGATGTCATGTGGTGATACAGGAAGTGCTCCATTGTTTTTTAAAATTCCACGCACCTTCACTAGAATCGTACGAATGATTTCAGCTCTGGAATTGCCGATCTCGACTAAACGAAAGAGTAAGTAGTAAGTAAGTAAGTAAAATGAGCTGTTAACTTGATAAAAACTCATGCACATGGTCTGGTGTGACGGTGAAAACATGAATAACTAAAGAAGTAATGGATTTAAGACGGGACGACCTTTTTACCAACTGTTTTGTTTGTGTATAACATGATCTAAAAGTGTTCGGCTACATTTAGACTGCAGGGCTTAAAGGTTCTATGGAGGATTTTTTTTTTGTTTCAAATTGTCAGTAAAAGTTTAAAATACCATTACAGAGACGCAGCAGCCTTGTAAATATGATGACCAAAAAAAAAAAAAGAATGAAAATCTATCAACTGTGGATGTAGTGAGGCCAGATAAACACCAGCCAATAGACAACGAGGCTCCCTCTTTATCTATTGGCTGTTAGGTTGTCAATGAAACTCCCTACGTTTCTAATGTAATTGACTCGCAGGCGTGCGGGGATGACGTGGTTTATGCAGCGGTTCTTGGAGGCTTTTTCAAACTGTCGCTTCCTCGCAATTCGCACAAAGTTTGTTGCGATTGCAGATGAGAATCCACGACCGGTTCGCCGCAAAAGAAAGTCAGTTTTTGAGGTCACTGAAAGAAGAAGTGAAGGTGAAAAGGAGCAAAGACAAACTGAGGTGATTCTTGGAGATTCCTTCCAGCGACTGCGTGACTGAAGCAGACGAAGAGTCTAAAAACTGACGCGTCGTTCGCTAAAATATTTCTAGACAGGTCACTTCAACAGTAATTCTGAACGTGCACTGGATGTAAACAAGCGTGATTTCTAGAGTAAAGAGGCGGGAGGAGATGTTTCTACTGAGGCTGTGGAGGAGGATGGTGGTGTTACGCATGCACAATATTTGAAAAAGTACTGTCGCTGTATTTCACTTCCCTTAAAAAATCCTCTATACAACCTTTAATGCTCAATTGGGACTTTTTTGTGAAATCTGTGGGGTTTTTTGCGAGGTCGTTCACGTTTCCAGTTAAATGCGACTTGTGTGTGATCTCCAGTGTGAACTTTAAACACCCCAAAAGTGTCTCGCATGAACTTTGAAGACCACGACAAAAAAAGACTGTAAAAAAAGAGTCATTAGGATTGTTCATAAGGTTCACAATCTGCATCCAACAAACCCACTGTTTTTAAAATCAAGTGACTTAAAACTTCATGATGTGGTAAACTTTAAAACTGCTCGAACTCTCTTCCTGCTATTTTAAACAATTTATTTCAGATCGAAATGCTCATCATAAGTACGAACTCAGGCTACGTTCAGACTGCAGGGCTTAACGCTCAATTCGGATTTTGTTTTGCGAAATCCGATGTTTTTGCGAGGTCGTTCACATTTCCAGTTAAATGTGACTTGTATGTGACTCCAGTGTGAACATTAAATGGCCCAAAAGTGTCCCACATGTGACACTGGAGACACGACCGCAGCGAGCGTGATCATTTTTTTCGGAAATCGTCTAAACTCTGGGCTCGTCTCCCAAAAATCTGGTCCAGTTGTTGGTAAAATGTTCAGGTCACACGTCCACGGCCGCTTCGTTTGTTTGAGTCTTTATCCTCCTTGTGTTTGCGTCGCAGGGTCTTTATTTTTCGTCGACGTTGGAATCAGGACCGTCAGCAGCCGCGCTCGGTCGTTTCTTTGGCGATCATTTCAAAAACCACGCGCGTGTTCAGTGGCAGCGACGTCTGTACAAATGAACGTGTGGGAGTCGCAGAGTGGAGGGATTAATCTGTGCTTCACTGCTTCACTCACACGGACTTCAGACGCAATTGTTATTTGACGAGAAGAACGTTTGTGTACATTTGTGAGCGCCTACTCGTACCACTCTCTTCGGCCGCCTAGTTCAGTCAGTAAATGTATTGACTCTCAACAGGGGCTTGTTACCGTGTTTGTGGGATGAATGTGACGTGTCCTTACAGATGTGCGGATGTGATGAAAAATAATATTTTAATTAAATTCGGACAAGTGGCAGTTTAATTACTCAAATTTAAAAAAGCATTTGAAAAAAAACAGTGTCACTGTACAGTCTGTGCTTGTAGTAGTAAGAAGGTTAAAAAACAGCCTATTCGGAAATGTTGTCAATTAATTACCTGCACAAGAAAACCAGGCAAGTTTGGGGTTGTTACACATAATTAAGAATGTGAACATGCACGTTGAGTGAATTTTGGAATGAATGAGCTGTAGAGTTTGCATTTTTATCGAGGCTCCTGAGTTTGTTTGCTGTATGATTGTTCTAAAATCTAAAATCAGTCGGCGGATGGTGGCGAGTGCGGTTTTGAAAATTGGTCAAAACCTTGAGTGCAAATAAATATCGGGCGGATGGTGAGTTTTGTGTCGAGGTTGCAGATGAAAAAATAGCCCATCCGTGCATCTCTACTGGCCGTTCAGACTGAAGTCTCATGTGAAAAGATCCGATATGTATCGGTTTTAGGACCACATGTCCAAGGCTACATTAACACTGAAACAAATCACTGTATCACCGTATCGGAAACGATCTGCGTCCAGACACGTCGTTTCTGTGTCCATAAGTTTTCCCAATAAACACAACTTTGAGCGTATTTGTTTATGTTTTACAGAAATGAAACTTAAAACCACATGACTCATTTGCATAAACTAAGTACTCAAAAAAACCCAAACAGCTCTCTCCTTGTGTCCTGATGTGGTTCAGTTTCTGTCGGACTAAACGACAGTGGAATATGAGTGTGGATCTTAAGTGGTCTAGGTCAAATTTGAAAAAATTTGATCTGTGTGGTTCAGTCATTAAAAGATCAGATACAGGAACATAGGGGCCAAAAAATCAGATTTGGGAAACTTCAGGCTGCAGTGTGAACGTAGATTTAGTCTCTGCTGACCTCCTTCATACTTTGGGCAGTTTAGGAAAATAAACTCCGGTCTGTCAGAGGGCGTGAAAACATGAAAACATGTTTCAGTTTGGTTCATGCTTCCTCCTGACCCCATGAGAGCTTCTGCAGCAGTCTCTATCTCTGTGAGGGTCAGAGCAGCTGTACTGACCGCTCCACAGCTCTGAAGGCATCGATCTGTCTGAACTCAGTCTGACCACAGCAGAGTCTGGACCGACAGCAGAGTCTGGACCGCAGCAGAGTCTGGACCGCAGCAGAGTCTGGACCACAGCAGAGTCTGGACCACAGCAGAGTCTGGGCTGGAGAATGGATTGTAGAGAATTATAAAAGCACCACTTTATATTTCTATTAAGAACGGACACAACACGGACTGTAAACTCAGACTGTTTGCCTCAGCGTCCGTCTTTTAAAGCTCTTCTAAAGCTGCAGAGTTGCCTGAATAATCTCTGCACGTGAACGGCACAGATTTCGTGAGAGATCAGAACAAAGGCTCAGGTTAATATTTAATGAATCACTTTTCACTTCAGTGTCGCTGGTCCAAACTGTCAGGAGCTGTGGGCGCCGCAGTGCTGCGCTCAGGGACCCATCTCCACATCTTCAGACAGTCTCGGTCAGGGGTCAGGACTTTGCTGTTGTCCACGTTCTGGGCTGATGGGGAAAACCGGGAAGAAGTCCGCAGAGAAAGGCCCGTGTGAGGGATTTGTAATCTTCTTTCTGTGAAGCGCGAGTGCCACAGTTAGAACTATTTAGAGTTAAGATGGGTAATGGTTCAAACTCCCAGTTCCTCGGGTTTGAAAATCAGATCAGTTCAATTATAGTTTTCAAGATAAAGAGTTTTCAGAAGCTTTGGGACATTTGTGGAAGATTAGCGCTTGTGTTTACTGCTGCAGTTTTGCTCTATCGACGTTTTGTTGTATTTTGGACAATGACAATAAAATCTAATCTAATGTAAAAAGAAAAGAAAAAAAAAAACAGACAGGAGAGAAGATGCAAACTCCACACACACACACACACACACACACACACACACACACACACACACACACACACACACACACACACACACACTCCCCTGAGATGGTCTGGAAACGAAGGAATCCACAAAATTCACCTCCCTAAAATCCCAAATCCACACACAATTAACAGCAGAAACATGTTTGATTCGAGGCCAGACGTTTGTCAAACCCTGAATCATCAGGTTCTGTGGAAATGGGCCGATCTGTTAAGAGAAACTGAACAAACTGTAAATATCATCAAAACATGAGTGATGTAGGAGTACAGATAAATCTGCACAGTCACTGTCTAAATGAAAGGCACTTGCAATAAAACACTGTATCGTTTTTACTAGGATTGTCCCGATCTGATCACTGTGGACTCGATCTGGACTCGGCCGTTATGTTCTGATCAGGTATCGGATAAATAATATACGTTTATAACACACAGGACACAGGACACAACAGTTTTTCTGAGGTGTGGGATTTGTTCAGGGACGTCCAGTCAGCGTCTGTCTGTCCCAGCGTCTGTTGTACTAGAGACTCACACTGGGACTTTTGGGTCGTGTCGTGTTCGGGCGCTGTTACCTGAGGTTCTGTGGTTCGTGTTCACACCTGTGCGGCCGATGGCGTCGTCGCAGGTTGAACACGGGCCACAGAACCACAGCGCAGTTGTGCAGTGGAGCTGGTGCTTTTGGCGGGGAGGGTTCGTCCAGCGGCGTGAAGTGTTTATCGAGCGGTGGGACTGATGTTGTGGTGTTTCTCTGCTGTGGGTTTGTGGATGTGGTGTCGGTGCAGGGGGACAGAGGCTGTGGAGCTTCTGTCATCTCGTTTTTATTTGGTAAGATTTTGTTTTATTTGGATTTCATAGACGAACCTAAATGTTTCAAATATAACGCACATGCAAACATATAATATCAAATCTACAAAGTGTAGATTGTGCAGAGTCGAGTCTCAGGTCTGATCTGGTTCTGGTCTGGTTCCTGTTTTGTTCAGTTCATTAAATTTACTAAGTTACACATTCCAAGACCAAACTGTGAAAAGTCAAGATTTTCAGCAATGATGCTTCATGGTTAGAAAAGTGAATAAAATTAAAGTTTTGGACATTTGATTTTTCACAAGTTCAGCCCAAATACTTCACATGAAATCAACACAATCTGATCCTCCAAACATCCTTAGTTCATTTTATAATGTTTTATAGAAGTATCGGATCGGGACTCGGTATCGGCAGATACTCAAAATCAAATGACTCGGACTCGGGGGCAAAAAAATGTGATCGGGACGTCCCTAATTTTATCCACAAGTGTTCTCGTGTAAACAGGCCCTTCAAACCAGCGCTTGGGGGTCGTGCACATGTGCAGCAGAGCCAGAGGGAGCAGAGATGCGGTTACAGCCGCGGTGTCGGCGGATGACGTGACGAAAAATAATATTTTAATTAAATTCGGGCGGGTGGCGGTTTAACTACTCAAATAAAAAAATGTTATGAGATATGCGTCTTTACTCCTATGTGCAGTGTTTATAGCGGCGTGTGGCGTGAGCGTGACTGAGTGACTGCGTGTGCACCGCCCCCGAGGCGCCGCCCCGGAGGCGCCGCCCCCGAGGCTCGTGCTTCTTGAAAGGGCCGGCGGAGCGTACGGGCGTCTATGTTTTTCTGTCTGTGAAATGAACGGTCAGAAGGCGACTGAAGCGAGTCAGGAAGCAATTGTCCTGTTATTTAGTGCATCACGGCAAATAAAGCCACGACTCTTGAACAACGAACTGGTGCGTTTATTGAGCCCACACACTCACGGTGAGGCTCCGAACAGGGAGTTAAACCCCGAGCAACGAGCGGCGTTTTGTAACGGACAATTAAGAATGTGAACATGCACGTTGAGCGAATTTTGGAACGAATGAACTGTAGAGTTTGCATTTTTATCAAGGCTCTGTAGTTTGTTTGCTGTATGATTGTTCTAAAATCTAAAATCAATGGGCGGATGGCGGCGAGTGCCTTTTTGAAAATTGGTCAAAACCTTGGGTGCAAATGGACAGCGGGCGGATGATGAGTTTTGTGTCGCGGTTGTAGATGAAAAAATAGCCCATCCGAGCATCTCCAAGGGGGAGCTCAAATCGACAGGACACCGGGCCTGGTTAGAACTCGGACACGGGCGACTGCTGAAAACCCGGCGTCAGAGTGAAGTACCAGCGACAAAACTGTTGTTGTGTCGTGAGGCGAGACACTGAACGCGGTGTGTGTGTGATTGGCAATGATCTCTCGCAAAATTAACGTTAAATCTTCATGTTTCTCGAGCGCTGAAGATACTTGTGCTTTTCTATTTTTAAATTTGCACGTCATCCGCACCATTTGCTCTAACAGAAGACAGGATCACACACCACGACGGCGTCTTGTTTTCCCCGGCCTCGCTCTCGTCTCACGACTAACGGCGAGCTCCATTTGCGGAGAATGAACCGCCATCGAATACAAAACGCCGCTGTTGTCAAGAACGCGTTTAGTTACTCGGGTTTATCAGGAAAATACACCTTTTCAAACGTGAAACAGTCTGAATATTGTCGCCCGCTCCACTGCCCGAACAAAATGAAGAGCGAGATGGAATATCGGGGAGGAAAAGATGACTGAGGATGAAGCGCAGCACAAACCGCGGACAAAAGACCCACAAGATTGGACCCTATTATTCCGAAGAGGAGCAGAGGAGATGCGAGTGTGTCCGTGTGTGTGTGTGTGTGTGTGTGCGCGAGTGTGTGTGTGCGAGGGGGTCGGTTCCCATGGCGATATCCGTGCGTGCCGACCGTCAAAGCGTGCGGAGCGAGAGGTAGTCCGAGGTCTCCTTCAGAACACACAGCCTTGAGAGGAGCAGGATCCCAGACGCTCTATTATCGCCGGCTCCACCAATCAGACGTGTCGGCCGCGTTTGAAAAGACGCTTCAGGGTGGACGTCGGTGCATTATTTTTTTTGTTTTTCTATCGACGCAGTTTGGATCAGTGTAAAACGATAAATAAATAAAGTAGGAAGAAAGAAGAATAAGAGAAGTATTATGTGCAGGTCAGAGTTTCATAATGCGGCGCTGTAGGTTTGTGAAACTTCCAGTTAAAGGTTTTCTGTAGCAAAATGTCGGTGAAAATCCAAATCTAGTTTATTTTTTAAGTCTTTTAAGTTTACATGACGACGTCTGAACTGAAGACGTAAAAGTGGCGTCGCGTCTTCACTTTTTATTCCGTGTTTAGACGAGTTTCCAGGAGGAAATCTGCTGCACACAGTGACACAAAAGTGTGTGGGGTTTGATTGTGTTTGTATGTCAGGTTTGTGTGTCCTGTTTGTTTGTGACATGAACATGTACACGACCTGAGCACATCTGACCAGAGTTTTGCGTCTTGGGCAGTGTAGGTGGAAACACTATAGTGGAGCTGTATTCAACTTTTCCACTCTGGAGGGTGGTTTCAGATTTTTGCATTTTTAAGCCCCAAAAACGCCATCACCGTCTAAATGAAAGACACTTCCTATAAAATATTTAGTCGTTTTTACCCACAAACGTTTCTCGTGTAAACAGACCCAAAGTTAAAAGTTGGAAAAAATATATATACAGACTTCCAAAACTAACTTACTTTGGTTTAAAGACTTGAAATGACTTGAAGCTCAAACAGACGACTCAGACTTGGACTTGACTTGGACTCATGAGCCAGAGACTCGAGACTCGACTTGGACTTTCCTGTCTGTGACTTGGGACTTGACTCGGACTTGAGGTCAAAGACTTGAGACTTGCAAAACAACAACTTGGTTCCACAATCCGTGTGTCATTTATTCATTCGTTTTTCAAAATAAAACCAAAAATAAGAAAATGAAAAAATAAGAAAAAAGAAAAAGAAAAGAAAGAAAAAAAAACAAAAAAACAAACAAACAAACAAAAACCATGTGTTTTCTTCATTATTTGTCTCAAAAACAACAAAACAAAAAGCAGATAACGATTTTTTTTTTTTCAGTTTTCAATTTTGTGTTTAAATAAATAATGGAAAAAACAGATAATGGACTGAACCAGGACTGAGACTGGGGCTGGGACTGAGGTTGGGACTGAGATCGGGACTGAAACCAGGACCAGACCAGGACTGAAACCAGGACTAAGACCGTGACCTGACTGGGACTGAACCAGGACTTGAACCAGGACTGATCCCAGGACTAAACCAGGTCTAAGACAGGACTAAACCAGGACTAAACCGGTCAGTCCTGGTCTCAATCCTGGGCTCAGTCCTGGTCTGGTCCACGTCTGGTCCCAATCTCAATCCTGGGCACATCTCCGGGCCCGTCCCGACACTCAGTCCTGGTTCAGTCCTGGTTCAGTCCTGGTTCAGTCCTGGTTCAGTCCAGCATCGCGGTTTAAGTCAAAGAAACTGGAAACACCCTTTATCCGTTTTTTTTTTTTTTTTTTCATTTTGGTTTTGGAGACAAATAGTAAAGAAAATTGTTGCTTTTTCTTTTCTTTTTTTTTTCTTTTTGGTTTTATTTTGAAAAACAAATTAATGAACGACGTACGGATTTTTCACTTCTGGTTGTTTCCTCTTTAAAAACAGACCTGGAGTTGTTTTTTTTTTTTTTGTTTTTTTTAAATTCACAGCCTTAATTATAAATCTGTCTACTCGTCCACGGCTCAAAACGTTCTGTTCTGGTCGTTTTTCTCGTTCACAGCTCCTTTTACCTTTCATTCTGCAGAGATAATTCCAAGGCTGAAATGATCCAAATGATTTCAGAAAATAGTGTAATAATGGACTGAACATCGGCCGTTATCAGAGGGTTTTGAGGTTTTTCTGAATCTCAAACCGTACGTGTCCTTTTCTTCCGAGGTCTCCCCAACCCACAGCCTTGAGAGGACAGACTCGTCTCTTCGTCCTTGGATGCACCGGGGCCTTTCTGGGCACATTGTAAAACCTCTTTATTGCGCCGGGCTCTGAGGACCATCTGCTCCAGGTCCTTCAGCTCCCGGGTCCTTCAGCTCTGAGGCCGTGTTCTGCAGATAAGCTAATATTAGACAGTCTTTGTGTGCGGCACAAAGGAGAAAATGCTCCAATCATAATCGCAAAGAGTGTAATTAAAAAGCCATCCACTTGAGAGATGAAACAATAAAGCGGCGAGACAAAGCAGCCGAGGAACATTAGTCTGTGTACAAACCAGAGGGAGACGAGGGTTTAAGGGGTTTAAAGGGTTTAAAGGGTTTAAAGGGTTTCACACTTTTGTCTGTTTACTTCACCGTTGGGAGGTTAGTCCTGGTTTTGTCGTGTCCCACTGGTTTTTGGTCGTAGCGACGGGACCTTCAACTCCTGAATCTGAATCCTTTCGATCTGGCTCTTTTAGGCCCCGTTTACACGTACATGGGTATTTTTAAAAACGGAGACATTTCCCTTCGTTTGTTCACATCGTTTACACGCAAACAGCGAATTCACCTCTGAAAACGAATCTTTCTAAAAACTCTGGCTAGAGTGGAGATTTCACGTTTGTGTGTAAACTGAGATAAACGGAGTTTTAGGAGCTGACGCGCTGAAAGTGCGACCGACATTTACCTGTTGCTATGACGACGATGACGGAAGCGTTCAGAGCAGCAGTCATATTTCTTCTGATTCAGACACTTTGCGTGTGTTTGTGTTTACGTACACAGCTGATGGATCATATCGATGAGCAGAGACGGATCAGGGCTCGGACATCGGCGATTTTGTCACTTTTCCCTCCTACTCCAAGACCCAGTTGCCGTCGCTGCCAACTTCAGCGTCCGGTTTTGGGTCCGACCAGGCGAACTTCTGTCTGGTGGGATCATTCTGAAAACGAAGTTGTTGTCCCGGAAGAGCGGCGTGAGAATTTTAGGACGTCGCGGTCGTCACTGCTGTTACTTTCCGACTTGCTGCGTCCTCACATCGAGGGTGAGGCGTATTTATCCGGGTTGATGTAAACCGAAACTTTTTTGAAAAAGATGCTGTGTGCACGATGTTTTATTTATTTATTTTATTGTATTTATTTGTTTTTATTTGAGACAGAGACAGAGTGTTTTTGGGTTGATGGGGGAAACCCTAGCGCCCAGAGGAAACCCATCCACACACGAGGAGAAACATGCAAACTCCACACAGAAAGGCCCAGGTGACGCAGGGATCGAACCTGGAACCTTCTTGCTGTGAGGCACAAGTGCTTGACACTCAGCCACCGTGCTGCCGAACTTTTTATCGTGAGAACTTTATCTATAAACTAGTGTTGTAGTGCTCAAGACCGACCTCGAGACCTTTTTTTTTTACGGTCTTCGTCTTGTCTTGGACTCAGCCACATCTGCTCTCAGTCCTGATGGCGCTTGGACTCGGTCTTGTCTCGGTTTTGAAGGTGCTTGGACTCGGTCTTGTCTCGGTTTTGAAGGAGCTTGGACTCGGTCTTGTCTCGGTTTTGAAGGAGCTTGGACTCGGTCTTGTCTCGGTTTTGAAGGAGCTTGGACTCGGTCTTGTCTCGGTTTTGAAGGTGCTTGGACTCGGTCTTGTCTCGGTTTTGAAGGAGCTTGGACTCGGTCTTGTCTCGGTTTTGAAGGAGCTTGGACTCGTCTTGTCTCGGTTTTGAAAGGGCTTGGACTCCATCTTGTCTTGGTCGTGAAGGCGCTTGGACTCGGTCTTGTCTCGGTTTTGAAGGAGCTTGGACTCGGTCTTGTCTCGGTTTTGAAAGGGCTTGGACTTGGTCTTGTCTCAGACTCGAGGTCTGACACTCGTCGGGTGTGATCATATTTCATTATGACGCTGCTGTCGATAATAAACCTGCCCTGGTGTTCGGGAGCGTGTGGCGTCTCACTGTTTCAGGCCCTGTTTACACCAACACGGGTATTTTTAAAACTGAGACATTTCCCTTCATTTGTTCTCGTCTTTTACATGGCAAACGGTGAATTCACCTCTGAACGGGAATCTTTCTGAAAACTCGGGGTAGAGTGGAGATTCTGGAAAACTCTGGTTTGGTGTTGCATGTAAAGTGAGACCTAGACTTGGTTTAAGTTCCAGTTCCTCCCGTGTTAGGTCATTAATGAGTCCAGTATTTGCCCTGCTTAAGACCTGATTTGGTCCTGATTTTGTCCTGGTTTAGTCTTGGTTTAATCCTGTTTAGTCCTGGTTTTGTTCTGGTTTAGTCCTGATTTAGAGCTGGTTCAGGCCTGGTTTAATCCTTTTTTAGTCCTGTTTCAGTCCTGGTTTTGCCCTGCTTAAGACCTATTTTAGTTTCTGTTTTTTGTCCTGGTTTTAGTCCTGGTTTAATCCTGGTTTAGTCCTGGTTTAGTCTTAGTTTAGTCCTGGTTTAGTCCCGATTTAGAGCTGGTTGAGTCCTGATTTATCCCATATAACTAATAATAGTCCTAAACAGTTTTCCTGGTTAACTGACTTGATTTAGTCAAGATTTAGTCTGGATTTAGTCCTGGTTTAGACCTTGCTAAGTCCTGATTTAATAATTACTGTCATCATAATTGAGTCAAAACCAGCAGTCGAACTAAATCTGAGCTGGTTTAAGTCTCGTTTTTGTCTCTAAACGGGCGGGTTTAGTCCTGGTTTTTCCTCCTGCTCTGTCGTGTTTTCTGCGGCTGCAAAAGGAAACAGACGAGAAGCAGAAGTGTGTGAGTGGATCTGATCTTTGTTCAGTCTGACTCAATCCTGGACTGTGGAACTCAGCGAAAGTCAAAATAAACTTTTGCTGTGATGCTAAAATGTTTGCTGACTCATATCCGTGTCCATTTTTGTGTGTGTTATTTTTCAGTTTTAAAGATAGAAAAAGAAGATTTGAAAAAGCAAACACAAATGTTCAAATCATTTCAGAGTTTCAATGATTTTGGTGGAAAAGGAAAGTTTAGGGTCTGAAAACAACTGTGAGAAGTACAATTTTACTCAAAGTTGTCCAAGAAAATGTATTAAAATTAGGATCAGTCCATATGAAATCAGCGGCCCTCAGCTATGAGCCATCTCAGATTTGGCTGAAAAAAATAACAAAAAATTTCTAAAATCACCAAATGAAAGAATCTTAAACTTTGGCTCAGTCCCTTGAGTCGTTCCTGAGTTACGGCCTGTTGACATTTTGGGGCCATGTTCACTTTTTCTGAAGCCTTAATTTATAAACATGTTTGAGAGACCAGAACTTCATAAAAAAATAGAGCTAATTCATCAGCCAGTTTCACTTGGTGGAAACTGTGTGACCTCACAACATTAGGATTCGTTCACTCGACAGTAGGTGGTACCTTTTTTATTCAACCAATCGCTGCTGTTTGGTCGTGACGTATGTGTCCAGTCAAGTGGTAACGGAGGGAAACAGGGTCAGATTTTTGACATTCAAATGTCTCTTATTCAGAAACTAGAGGAACTATTGAAATAAGTAAAGTATCAGAATGTAGGAAAGAGTTACACTCCAACAGGGTCAAGTTAAACCTGTGAGATTCTTTCAAGTTCAAGACAAAAAATTTAAAACACTCATGTCGGTAACGGAGGGAATGAAATATGCAGCACTTTTTGGTCAATAAATCCAAACAGTGATAACTCTTGGTTCTCACTTCCATATCCTTAACAAACTGGTTTGAATATTTGCTTCATATAGTTTTCTACCATATGGTACAAGATTAGGTTGAAAAACCTCTGACTTTTTGACTCATGAGATTTTTTATTAAGAAAGTTCATGGTAACGGAGGGAAAAGTAACAGAGGGAAAATTGTACAAACAAGTAGAAGGTGCAGGATTTTACATCATTTGTCGTTTTTTTCTTCTGAATACTTTAATATTACTTCAAAATGAAAGAAACTATTTCTATAAAATATGTCAGTCCTTCCAAGAACATTTTTATCATTTTAAATACATTTTTCTTTTTAAATCCTGTCCCTTCATCAACAGTTCAAAGATGGAATAACACAAGATATGATGAAATACAAACATTTATTTACATGATTTTCAGGTCTTTGAAATTTGGGAAATAATTTTTGTTCCATGTTTCATTCATGGTCTGTTTAAAACAGATGGAACTTTAGAACCAAAAAAAGTTCAACAGTTTGATAAACTCGAGTACATATGTATCTGTTCAATACATTTTTATATCAGATGAATTAACTTGAAGTTTTGGTCTTGTTGTTTACTTCTGTTTGACCTGGGCCCTTGTGTAACAGATAATACTCCCTACAACTGTACAACAACTCACCCCTGAGATTTTTCTATTTTCTTTTGACTTGTACATTTACATTTATATAATTATGTCTTATTTGACACAAGTCTCTTTTTTCTGCTTATTTTGAATTTATTATGATTATAATTTAGATTTTTTCTATTTGTTATTATATTATATTGTGATGTTTGAGCTCCTGTGTCCAGATCATTTCCTTGTGGATCAATAGTTTGTCCAGGTTCTGTGCAGTAAAACTGCTCGTCCTCTTCCGCTCAAACACAAAAACTCGTCCTGGTCTTGTAAACACGGCGTCGTCCGCTCGCCTCCGCACCAACGCTCCAACGCTCCAAACGCTCGCCCCGAACATCCATCACAGATAAACGCCGACACGAACCGTACCAGCCCCCGACGCTCACGCACCAACACTCACAGTACCAGCCCCCGACGCTCACGGTAAAGAGGCCCCGACCCTCACAGCACCAGCCTCGCTCCAGATAAAGACGCCCCCGACCTCCCCGACACGTTCAATACTCAGCTACTTTTACTTCAACTTTTTAAAGAACCTGTACTTTTCAGAGTACTTTTCTAACAACATACTTTTACTCCTACTTCAGTAATTAATATTTTTATTCTTTGTTATTATATAATTTTGTGACGTGTAGAAATAATTTCCCCGTCAATCAGTAAAGTTTGTTTAAGTCTAAGTCATATTTGTATTGCAGTAACAGTACTCTTACTTGAGTAAAAGTTTTGGGTAATCATCCCCAGTGGTGGAACTTACGAAAATAGAACAACCGAACCTTTATTAAACCTCAAAATCTGGACAAAATACTTTTACTTTTTAGTCTTTAAGTACATTTTTAAACATATTATTCTGTACTATAATTATTTTACTTTAGTAGATTTTTCATGTGATACTTTTACTTTTATGTGAGTATTTTTTGCTCTGACATCTGTACTTTTACTTGAGTAAAACAAGTGAGTACTTCTTCTACCACTTCCCTTCATAAACAAAGGTGGGTAGTACTCCTTACATGTACTTGAGTATCTGTTTAAGTAAATTCTACTTTTCTAACTGCATACTTTTACTCCTACTTGAATAATATTTGTACTGAAGTAACAGTACTCTTACTTGAGTAAAAGTAACAAAATATGACATTTAAACCTTTATTAGGTGTGAAAATCCGCACAAAATTTTACTTTTTACTCTTTAAGTACATTTTTAAACATGTACTTTAATACTTTTACTTTTATGTGAGTATTTTCTGCTCTGACATCTGTACTTTTACTTGAGTAACATAACTGAGTACTTCTTCCACCACTACCCTTCATAAATACATGTGGGTATTACTCCTTACATGTACTTGAGTATCTGTTTAAGTAAATTCTAATTTTCTAGCAGCAAACTTTTACTCCTACTTGAGTAATATTTGTATTGAGGTATCAGTACTTTTACTTGAGTAAAAGTTTTGGTTACACATCCCCAGTTGTGGAACATAAAGTAAAATATTTTAACCTTTATTAAACTTCTAAATCTGGACATAATACTTTTACTTTTTACTCTTTTAATAGATTACACAGGTACTTTAATACTTTTATTTAAGTAGATTTTTCATGTGATACTTTTACTTTAGTATTTTTTAATCCAATATCTGTACTTTTACTTGAGTAATATAACTGAGTACTTCTCCCCCCACTACCCTTCATAAACACGTGTGGGTAGTACTCATTACATGTACTTGAGTATCTGTTTAAATAAATTCTACTTTTCTAACTGCATACTTTTACTCCTACTTGAGTAATATTTTTATTGCAGTATCAGTACTCTTACTTGAGTAAACGTTTTGGTTACACATCCTCAGTTGTGGAAGGTAACAAAGTAAAACAGATACTAAAAACAGGTACTTTAATACTTTTACTTTATTTTTACTTTAATACTCACTCATACTTCACTTTTAGTTTTTTTCATGTGATACTTTTACTTTTACTTGGATATTTTTTGCTCTAATATCTGTATTTTTACTTAAGTAACACATTTCATTTACTATTATCCTTCATAAACAAAAGTGAGTGGTACTGGTTTGCAAGTACATTTACATCTGATTAAATAAATTGTACTTTTCAGGGTACTTTTCTAGTAGCATACTTTAATTTGTATTGAAGTAACAGTACTCTTACTTGAGTAAAAGTTGTGTTTCCTCTTCCCGCTGTGAGTCTAAAGAGACAAAATCTTTAATGATCTGAACATTTGTGTTTCTTGCAGCTGCTTCAGATCTGATTCAGTTTGTCTCATTTTTGTCTTTTGAAAACACCAGATTTTTGTTTTTTTTTCATGTTTTGTCAAATTACGTTAAACTTTAAATTATCCCGAGAGTCATAAACGGTTCATATTATGTTATTTTCTGATCTGGTCTAATGTTCTTTTCTCACAAACTGACCTGGAGTTGCGTTTAGTTTTATTTGTTTTTTTTAGGTATTTTTGAGCTTTAAAACCAGCTGTAGTAGAAAAACATGTAAAGTCGAGCTGTTTAAAGTCACACTGTGGAACATTCCAGACAGAACAATGACAGATCCAAATTTTAAACACGACGTTTGGCTCCTGAACACCTGAACACCTCTGCGACCGAGTGTCTCCCAATAACAGCAGAACATTTGAGCCAAACGTGAGGCTGGAGGAGAAAACGAACTGATCGAATCAAAACTCCCAGATCAGATCAGATCAGATCAGGACGGAGACGGAGACGGAGACGGAGCTGCTCCAGGTGATTCAGGTCGAGTGGAGGGAGTCAGAGTCCAGCTGAGACTTGGTCCTCGGTTCTTTTGGTGCGTCCGTCTGTGAGTGCGAGGCTCGGAGCCACACGGAGCACACACACTGAGCCACTCGGAGCCACACTGAACCACATGGAGCCACTCGAAGCCAGAGGGATGGAACACGGAGCCATACGGTGCCACACGAAGCCACTCAGAGCCACACGGAGCCACACGGAGCCACAGGGACGGAACACGGAGCCACACGGAGCCACACGGAGCCACTCGGTGCCAGAGGGACGGAACACGGAGCCTCGGAGCCACACGGGACGGGGAGACACAGAGCCACTCGGAGCCACTTGGAGCCAGAAGGACGGAACACGGAGCCACTCAGAGCCACACAGAGCCAGAGGGACAGAACACGGAGCCACACGGAGCCACATGGAGCCACATGGAGAGCCACATGGAGCCACACGGAGCCAGAGGGACGGAACACAGAGCCACACGGAGCGACTCAGAGCCACACGGAGCCACTCGGAGCCACTCGGAGCCACACGGAGCCACAGGGACGGACCACGGACTAACGCAGACATTCTATTTAGAGACGACCCATCTTCGGAAAAACATCTCCTCACTTGTGAATATTTCCAAATTGAAATGTAGGATTTTTTTTTTGTTTTTTTCCGCGCGTTCGCCTGCAGAGTGCGGCCTGTTCTCGATGCATCTTCATGAGCTCATTTTCGGTGGTGGAAAACAGGAGGATGTAATTGGAGCCTAATGAAAAAAAGAATAATGATTGTACCTGCACATCTGCATCCGAACGCGCTGCTCACAGATCGTCTTCGGAAACTCGTCTGGTTTATGAGAAAGAGGTTTATCGGAAGGGCATCTGACGTAAAATACTAATGTTATTCCCTCCTCAAAAACAGAGCTGGACTTGTGTTTTGTTTAGGGATGTAACAATAAACAAATATCGTGATATCGTATTGTTAAAGTTCTCGTTATCGAATCACAAGTCTCTTTGCTTAAATGAAGAGTTCTGGTGCAGCAGTAGATAAAAAAAAACACAGTGAACTACATAGACCATGATCCTTTGCTCCATTTCAGTGCAGACGACAAGAAGAAATAACAGTTCTAACACTTTTAAGTCTTAGTTCCTTGGATTAAGTCTTGTCAAGGCTTTTTAAGAGGAAAAAGAAGAATATTTTGTTCGCCTCCACAAAATATCGCAATAAATATCGTACCGTGAGGTGTACATCGTGAAAATATTGTATGGAGAGATTTGGATATTGTTACATCTCTAATCGTGAACTTTCCTACGATATCTCAATAAATATTGTACCGTGAGATTGATACCGTGACGATATCGTATCGTGAGACTTGGATATCGTTACACTTCTAGTTTTGTTTCATTCACACACTTTTGAATGCGATGTCGGATTCTCGTCCGACATCACAACAAGTTTGTGCGAATTGCGAAGAAGCGACAGTTTGAAAAAGCCTCTAAGAACCGCCGCATAAACCACGAAATCCCCATGTGCCAGTTACACTAGAAATGTAGGGAGTTTGATTGATGACCTAACGGCCAATGGAAAATGAGGGAGCCTCGTTTTCTATTGGCTGATGTTTAACTGGCCTCACTACGTCCACAGTTGATAGATTTTCATTCTTTTTTTTTTTGGTCATCATAATTACAAGGCGGCTGCGTCTCTGTAATGGTATTTTAAACTTTCATTGACAATTTAAAACAAAACAAAAAAAATAAAAATCCTCCATACAACCTTTAATGAACATTTCCAAAAATGTTAAATTAAAGGTTGTATAGAGGATTTTTTTAAGGGAAGAGAAATACAGTGACAGTTCTTGTGCGCATTCAGAATTACTGTTGAAGTTTCCTGTCTAGAAGTAATTCAGCGACCGACGCGTCAGTTTTTAGACGCTTCGTCTGCTTCGGTCGCGCCATCGCTGGACGAGATCTCCAAGAATCACCTCAGTTTGGCTTCGCTCCTTTTCCTCTTCTCTTCTTCTTTCAGCGACCTCAAAAACGGACTTTCTTTTGCGGCGAACCGGTCGTGGATTCTCGTCCGCCGTCGCGACAAACATTATGTGAACTGCGAGGAAGCGACAGTTCGAAAAAGCCTCTAAGAACCGCTGCGAAAACCACGTAATCCCCGCGCTCCGACGAGTCAGTTACACTACGGAGTTTGATTGACGACCTAACAGCCAATAGAAAATGAGGGAGCCTCGTTTTCTATTGGCTGATGTTTATCTGGCCTCAACACGTCCACAGTTGATAGATTTTTCGTTCTTTTTTTTTTTGGTCATTATAATTACAAAGCTGCTGCGTCTCTGTAATGGTATTTTAATCTTTCACTGAAAGTTTGAAACTAAAAAAAATCCTCCATACAACCTTTAACTTTAGAAAAGATTGGACTCAGATAAACACAGGGAAAATGTTAAAACTGATTCTGTGAGAGTCAGTTTTAACACTCCACTTTTTGCTGTGTGGTGGAGTGTTTTCAGTTTGACAGAAGAACTCCTAACCTAAATGTGAAAGATTTGTGCGTTAAACACGTGTGAAGTTTAACAAACCACAGCTCCAGTTCTGTTTGTGACGAGGAAACGACAAAGATCACGGTGGGAATTGGAACCACAACTTTTACTCAAGTACTTTTAGTTCACTGTTACATTGTCAAGTCGTAAAAGTATGGAGTCTCAACTTTTATTTGGAGAAGTGCACTTTCATTAACAAGTTTCTCACGTGTATTTGAGTGAGCGTAGCTGTTATGAAGCTTGTGTAAACAGTTCATGGACCTTCCTCTTTTCGTCCACAACAGTCACGTTTCTCAGCTCTAAAAATACTCCTCCTTCCTCCTCCTCCTCCTCCCTTCCTCCTCGCTGACCTGGACCACACAAACACTCGCTCTCTGTTTTGTTTTGTACTTTCCCCTCCAGTCCGGGCTGCGCCGCTCTCCCCGGCCTCTAGGGGCAGCGCTCAGGGAAACTGTGGGCAGAGACTCGAGGCGCCGCGTGTCTATTTTCTGATCCGAGTTTTAATGTTTCCTCCTCACAAACGGACCTGGAGTTGTGTTTTGTTTCGTTCACGTGTTTCACACACAAACCCTGCACATTTAGGCTGAGCTCTGAGGTCCGTTCCACCTTGTGATGTCACGTGGTAGTGCACGAAGTTCTCTCACTTTCACTAGAATCATTTGGATAATTTCAGCTCTGGAACTGTTGTAAATATCATCCATGCGTGTTTGATTGTTTGAATTTAGTGATCTCTCTTTAGCGAGCTCTTTTCAAACACTTCTTACGTTTAGCTGTAGTTTTAGATTCTGTACGAGGCTCCGCCCACAAGCCAACGTCACCCACACTCCCGCACGACAACTTTCCGTAAATGTACAAAAACATGATACAAAACTGTGCACAAATCTGTCGCATTAGTCGGACGCACGTTGATTGTGTTGTGATGGTGCTCTGAAGGGGGAGTGACTTAGCGCAGAGAGTCAAGGGAGGGAGTTTTCAGCGAATATGATCCATTTTCAAAACATTAAAAGTAACGTGGTGATCTAAATATATAAAGTTTAAATATGGATTTTTTTGTGGCCGATATGATGCTAATAAAATGGGAGTTAGAAGTGTCGATATAGTAAAAAACAATATGTTTAATGATGTAAAAAATCACTATGAATCTTCAGTTGTTTATAAAACTTAGGTTTGGCTCTACTGGATTTTAAGTTGGGTTTGTTTTTGTGATATTTACTGTTATTTTGCTTCTTTACGTCATATTTAAAGACAGTAGGTTATTCTAATGGCATTTTTATCGGCCTTTAGCGGTAAATGTGCGTGCGCCACTGTAATTAATTTAATGTGTAAATGCTGATCATTCACACTTTTGTTCACAGCTCATTTACATTTCAATGCAGGTCCAGAAACATGTGCAGACACTAAAGTCACTTCACACTAGGCCAGTGTCAGAGAAAACAGACGGTTTATGTGGCAGCTTCAGCAGCTAAGAGATAAACAACGAGAAAGAACCAAAAGTAGCTTAAAAACCGACACATTTGAGACACTCACCTCACACAGGCTCCTCTCAGATCACAAGTCTGCACTAGAAAGTGTCCTTTTAATCCTGATTCAAAACAATCTTCTCTTCTGCACATTCATACTGTGATAAAAACAGGAGTAGTTTTGTTTCTGTCCTAAACTGCGCTGAAGTTCACTTTTATTTACAGTTAATATCTTAGCTCAGACACAAGAGCGTTTAAATCAGCGCCTCAGTGTCGTGCACCGGTGTAAACAAGAGCACGTGACTCTGGTGCTGCGTTCAGGGGCAGTACGGTATCACAGACACAGACAAATGACTCCACAGATAAATACTGATGCGGCGCCACATATGAGGACATTTATCTGTCTGTAAATTGGATTAAATGGACTCAGTATAGAGAGTCTAAACCATCGTTTTCCAAAGACTGGGCTGCTACAAAAGATCTTTTTTTGGGTCGTCTTGTCACGATCTGCATGTAGCTCTGTGATATACAATTCTACAGACTATTTTCTTCCAGTTTTTGCTGGTTCATTTGAATGTTGAAAAGAAAATGAAATGTTCTACATTTAAAGTCCAAATAGTCGACTTATAGATCCTTTTATTGCTGCTTCAGTTTCTGTTTTTCATCATCTGGTCTCTACGATTGGTTGGTGTGTTTTACTTAAAGGCCCATGTTCTGTTTTTTAACTGAGCCCTGATGAAGACCAGTTTGGTCGAAACAAGTCGGCTTTAGCCATTTAAATAAAGGCCGTTTAACTATATTTTTCCTCGTGGGATTTTTACTTCTTTGGAGAGTCTGGAGTCTGTTGTGTTTTAAGTTTTGATCCTTTTTCCAGGAGCGACTTCGACCTGCTCCCACTGACTGGAACACCTGCAGAAAACAGACACATTTTTGTTCTTTCTGTACAAACTGTTTTTCATTGTTTAAAACTTGAGTAATACTGACTGTTCAGAAACACGATCACTCAATAAAATATCCTTGTTAATGTTCAATAATGCTCAGATCCACCTTTAGTTTCCGATTACGAATAATGTCTATGGACTTGAGTCGCGAAGATTGTGACTTTTAACATATGGGTCTCCAGAAAAAAAACTTTGAGAAACACTGGTCTAAGCTTCATAACGAGATATAAGATCGGCAAGATTTAGGTCGATAGCCGATATGTCTCCAAGTGACCATATCGGCTGATAATATCGGCCAACCGATATATCTCTGAGTCCCTGAGTCTAAAATTTTAAATCTTTTAAAAGCTTGTGATAGTTCAGTTTTGTTTCAGGTCTGTTGGGACTCAGAACTTTAATCTATTTTTATTTATTTACCGTTTTTATTGTTGTGGATGTGAGAATGTGTCTATATTTATTCATTTTTACTGCTACAGATTTACTCTGTCGAAGTTTCGTTGAACTGTTCTTGTACAACGACAATAAATCTAAATCTAATCTCTAAATCTAATCTTGTTTTGACACTTTTTCATAATCTCTTTTTCAGCCTTAAAACTCTCCGATTCTAATATTTTGACCTTATTTATACAGATTAAAAAATCAATCCAAGGTGCTCGAAAGTGTAAAACAAAAACAGGTCAATAACGGCGCACATATTCAAACCCTGTGTGTGTGTGTCTGTGTGTGTGGTGTCTGTGTGTGTGTGTGTGTGTGTGTCTGTGTGTGTATGTGTGTGCGTCTGTGTGTGTGTGTGTGTGTGTGTGTGCGTCTGTGTGTGTGTGTCTCTTCTTCATGCGCCCGTGTCGTTCTCCCGGAGCCGTTGCACTTGACATTAAACGTGGGGCGACTCGCGCGGCTCCAGAAGACGAAGTGAAGCTCGTGTTCTGGAGAAGATGAAGTGCACTGATGTAAACACACAGCGCAGGGCCATGAATCAATAGACTATTAGCGACGCTGCGCGAGAGGGACGGCCGGGAAACACACACAACACACACCCTGACACACGCACACCCCGACACACACACACCCCGACACACACACACAGGGACACACACATTCACATACAGAGACATTAGAGACAGTGGAACCATGTCCGTGTGACAGCTTCATTTGTCTGCAGCCTGTGTGTGGGTCTGTGTGTGTGTGTGTGTGTGTGTGTGTGTGTGTGTGTGTGTGTGTGTGTGTGTGTGTGTGTGTGTGTGTGTGTGTGTGCGTCTGTGTGTGTGTGTGTGTGTGATCAGGGCTGTGCGGTTAAATGATCCTGTATCAGCAGTTTACATGATGCAAATTGACTGTAACACTTGATACTATGAAGTGTCTTGGAGTAAAACAGTTTGTATTAAAGTTGTAAAAACAAGAGAGGGCGAGGATCACGTGGGGGGAGCTCGGAGTAGAGCCGCTGCTCCACCACGTCGAGCAGGAGTCATTCTTTTGTGAATAAAAGGTGGACACAAACAAATCAAACAGAACGACAAAGTTCTACAGCACAAACTACTGTATTTTTCGGGCTATTAGTCGCTCTGGACAGTGTTGTGGAGTAACAGATTACATGTACTGGAGTTATGTAATCAGAGTACAAATGATGAGTAACTGTATTCAGTTACAGTTACTGTTTCAGTGAGTGGTAATTGGATTACAGTTACTTTGTTGAAATAAATGGATTAACAGAGGGATTTTCCTGTTTTCACATTTTGGGCTAAATCCTTCTTTTTTTTCCCCCATAATTCCACTCATTGCCGGACACTAAACCAGGGGACTAAACCAGGACTAAACCAGGACTAAACCAGGTCTAAAACCGGGACTAAACCCTAAACCAGGTCTAAACCAGGTCTAAACCGGGACTAAACCAGGACTAAACCAGGTCTAAACCGGGACTAAACCAGGACTAAACCAGGTCTAAACCTAAACCAGGTCTAAACCGGGACTAAACCAGGACTAAACCAGGTCTAAACCAGGACCAAACCAGGACCTAAACCAGGTCTAAAACCAGGGACTAAACCAGGACTAAACCAGGACTAAACCAGGACTAAACCAGGACTAAAACCAGGACTAAACCAGGTCTAAACCAGGACTGAACCAGGACTAAACCAGGACTAAACCAGGTCTAAACCGGGACTAAACCAGGACTAAACCAGGACTAAACCAGGACCAAACCAGGTCTAAACCAGGACTAAACCAGGTCTAAACCAGGACTAAACCAGGACTAAACCAGGACTAAACCAGGACTAAACCAGGACTAAAACTGGACTAAACAGGATTTAACAGGACTAAATCCTGCTGTGTGGACGTGTTTCTTCTTCTTCTATCAATAATATTTTTTATTTGGTTCAGTAAAATCTGGGCTTTTTATTGTTTTTTATCAGACAAAACTTCTTATGTTAAATTTTCCTCGTCTTTGTTTCTCTACAGCAAATCAGTTAATCCAAAGTAATCAGATTACATTACTCACTTTAAGTAATTTAATGGATTACGTTACAAACTACATTTTGGGGTGTGTGTAATCTGTAATCTGTAGGGGATTACATTTTAAAAGTAAATTTCCCAACACTGGCTCTGGATTATAAAATGTACCGTCATTAAATGGTCTATTTTCAAACTTTTTTCACAAATAAACCTCGTGGGACTTTAAAGGAAACCCAACAGTGTGATGGGTGAGTGGTTTTGTTTGTTTTGTTCGTTCAACGGTGACTCTGGGTCTTTGTTCAGTTGTGGTCGTGTAGGGAGGGTGTGTCTGGATTGTCGGCGTGTTCGCAGTGACTCAGTTGTTCAGTCGTGTCTAGAAGCGGCACGTTGCGCTCGTCGCTTTATCGGCTCGTTCCTCCGTTCCTCGTCGGCGTGGAGTGATGAGTGTGTCTGTGTGTCTGTGTGTCTGTGTGTCTGTGGGTGTGTTTGTTGTGCGGTCGCTGTCTGCTCCGTGTGTGTTTGTAGTTTACTGAAGTTGTGCTGGGACACTCGAGTGGATTCGTGTATGGGGAGCTCTGGATTGTGGCGCGCGGTCGTTTTTTTGATGCAGTTAGAGCCTTAAGAGCGAAGTTTGAATGTTTAACTCTGGACAGACACATGAGTTATGAGACTGAGTTTGTGCTGTAGAACTTTGCTGTTCTGTTTCTGAATTAGTTTGTTTCCTCTCGCTGTGTTTATGAAGATGAACTGGTGTCAAGGTGAAGCTCTGATAAAGAAATAAAGGGTAAAGGCAGAATAAGCTTCAGCCTGCACCTTTTCGGTCTGTGTCTGTTAAATATGACTGTCTTGTGAATTAAATAATCAATCACAATCACAAAAACGTGGACTGAGCAAAGGTTAAGGTTAATAAAGTCTGGTTAAATCTTCCAGGTCAGCACCACGAGCTCTGAACATTTGTCTTTAGAGTCGATGCAAATCCAGACTCGTGTCTCATCCATTTTCTTACCTTCTTATCTCTTATTCAGGACCAGGTCGTGGGAGCAACAGTCTAAAGCCCCGTTCACACTAGTTTCGTATTCAAGTCATTTTGGTTTTGGTTGTGGGTGCAGTGTTCGTTCACATTAATCCGATTGAAAACGGCTCCAGAGACGGAACGATCTGGTGCCTCCAGCTCCACGAGTTCATGTTGGTTCAGATGTGACTGTGTGACTCCTGAAAACTCTGATACTCTGATGTAGGAGCTGGAGTCTCGTCCTGATTGGACACTGTGTCACTGTGACTCGCTCCTTCCTGATTCTCTGGGTTCGTGACATCGATCATGTGATGCTGTTGTGGAAAACAGTTTAAACAAACCAGAGACAAACGAGAAACAGCGGAGCTACAACTAGAAAGACTGTTTTCACTCATGCCGTCTTCCTCAGCTCGAAATCAGCTGCTGCAACTTCAGACACGGTGCTGCACTACTTGTTTTTACCGCCCATGTGACAGTGGCTACGTTCAGTCTGCAGGGCTTAACGCTCAATTCCGATTTTTTTGTGAAATCCGATGTGTTTTCGAGGTCGTTCACGTTTCCAATTAAATGCGACTTGTATGTGACTCCAGTGTGAACATTAAACGGTCCAAAAGTGTCCCACATGTGACACTGGAGACACGACGACGTCAACAAACCGTCCAAACACGGACGCAGCATCGAGCACCTGGAGATTTTAAAGTTCCTCTCGTACCGGAGCCACAACATGAACAACTGACTTGTTTTAACCCTCTCCAGGCAGACGTTGCAGATTTGCAACAGCTAAATGCCAATTACCTACTTACTCCATATTTACTTTTTTTACTCAGAGCCTTTTTTCCGTCCATGCTGATAAACTGGACGATGCAACTGTGCAGTTACAAAACGACCTGCCGAAGTGCAAAATACTTTTGTTGTTTACAAAGGATAAAAATATTTCTTGGAGAACCACACGAAAAGTGTTGTTCTCTGCTGTGAAGCTGTTACACTGAGCTTATTTTTCATTGTTATGAAAAGTGGTTTTACACATAAGTTAGTTTCATTCATTTCAGTCTTCATGTTAATTTACCAAACCAGACAATGCTGCAAATCTGCAACATCCCAGACACACTGCATGAAGGTTCAAAAAGTCAGGATTATATATTTCTACTCCATATGATCATTTCCCCCAAATATCAGATTTTTTCCTGTTACTAAAATTTAATTTGAGTCTGAGAGGGAGAAGGAGGAGAAGGACGAGGTTTTTGGTGGTGGTGTTTTGTGGTGAGTGGAGATGTGCTTCACTTCACTCACACAGAGTTGATTAACAATTTTCTCCTACTTCAGTGCAGAATAGTGACGTTTGTGTCTTGTTGATGACGTGTAGGTGGATGAATGTGACCTGACCGTTCACACTCAAGTCACATGTTAAAGATCAGATATGGATCAGTTTCAGGAGCACATATCCAAGTGTCCTGGGTCACATCTGAAAAAATCAGATCTGTGTGGTTCAGACTGACATTAAAAGATCAGATACAGGAACATAGGGACAAAAAATCGGATTTGGGTCACTTCAGGCTGCAGTCTGAACGCAGCCAATGTGATGCCAGTCTAGTCATGTGACCAGCGTTTCAGGCGTGGTTACTGTGTGGAGGGAAGGGTTTGATTGTGGACACAGAAACGACGTGTCTAGATGTAAAAAGGTTTCCGATGTAGTGATGTAGTGATGCAGTGATACAGTGATTTGTTTCAGTGTAAATGTAGTCTAAGCAGGGACTCTCAGACTTCCCTCACCCCGGACACTTCCTCCAGCTCCTCTGCGAGCGAATCAACAGGTTCAGAAGACAAACAGACTGAGCTGCACTTTCTTGTTCTTGTGGTTTTACAGAAACATCACGTCTTGGTCTCTTTTGCAGTGGAAGGTGTTTCTTGGTGAACAGTTGGAGACTTTCACTTTGGAGTCGACTTTTTAAAACCATAACCGAGGTTGAACGAAGGATCAGGATTTTGTTTTGTCGTCGCTCCACATACAAAATGTTCTCTGTAAACTCAGGATGATTTCTTAGTCAGACAAATGTTTCCTTTTTGGTTCTTCCTGTGGATCAATCCTGCCCATCACCTTCACCTTTCACTATTTTTCAATTCCGTTGGGAAGAGAAACAGTTTGAACAGAGGTTTGAGTCACACACATCTGATTCACTTTTGCATTTATGGAGTTCACAAACACATTTCTCGAGTCGTAGGATCCATCAACCACACAATTACGATGTCCGAATCCCAAAACTAAAACATGACAATATCAGAACCAGAAACAAAAGCGACACGGTTCAAAAAAGACTTGAAAAGATCGACTTTGACAAATCAAACGTGGAGGTTTGATTCTCACTTTTTCGGAGGATCCTTCCCAGTGTGAATCGCGCGACGACCGGAAGACCGAGATTCAGGATTCATGGACTGGAGAAGTTTGTGTTCTGGAGGACGTTTTACATTTTCCTCCGGACGTTAAAGTGACTCTTGTTGTGAAAACTCATGTGGAGGACGTGGGATCGTGTTTCAAAGACAAAACAGGTTTTTATTGCGTGCCAGTGTTTTTTTTGTTTTTTCAGTTCCAGGT
>NW_026571447.1:40534314-40536814 GCF_026225935.1 Boleophthalmus pectinirostris
CTGTAGTACTGTAGTACTGTAGTACTGTAGTATTGTAGTACTGTAGTATTGTAGTACTGTAGTATTGTAGTATTGTAGTACTGTAGTATGTAGTACTGTAGTATTGTAGTACTGTAGTACTGTAGTACTGTAGTGTAGTACTTGTAGTACTGTAGTATTGTAGTATTGTAGTACTGTAGTACTGTAGTATTGTAGTATGTAGTACTGTAGTACTGTAGTACTGTAGTATGTAGTACTGTAGTACTGTAGTAGTACTGTAGTATTGTAGTATTGTAGTACTGTAGTACTGTATTTTTGACACCATTTGACCAAAATGGCAATTTTGACATCTTTGAGTGTCCAAAAAAACGCTATATAAGTCCAATGTATTATTATTATTATTAATTATTAATTAATGTATTATTATTATTATTATTATTGTTGACTTCTCAGTTTCTCCGCTCGTGTTAAAGATGCATTCTGTCACTTTCTGTGGAAGGTCCAACACTTGTCTCCATGCACTAATGACATTCAGCCTATTTATATCTCATTTATTTAACAGGGTTCCTACACTTTTTCTAAAATTTCAAAACTTTTCCATGACTTTTTCATGACCTAAAGTGAATTTTCCATGACTTTACTGCACCTGCATGTGTAGAACTGATCAGACTTTTAGAGCTAAACGGCAAAAATACATTAAAAACCTGCGTTCTTACTGTGATCTGGGTCGACTCTCCGCAGCGTCGCCTTCTTGTCTTGTCTAAGAACGTTAAATGTGGAACAGGTTAATCATGATATCGCCATGGAGACGAGCAGGTTACACAGTGCTCTTTACAGTTTGGGAGTTTTCAGTGTCGTGACTGTGTGAGGAAAACCGTCTTTTACTTGAACCTGAATCCCCGTCACCCCGAGTTTTCCTGCCGTTGTCGTGTAAAAGTGTAAAAGTGTCCGTGCGGCGCCTGCTGCTGCTGCTGCTGCTGCTGCTGCGGCGGCGGCGGCGGCGGCGGCGGCGGCGGTGATGAGACTCGTTGGTCCAGATGGTGCCGGGGTCAGACGGAGAGCCCGGTCCAGATGGAACCTGCTCGTGTGAACACAGAGCTCATGTTGGATATTAATGACTTACAGCGTTGGAGCGGCAGAGTGGTTAGCCTCGGCGCGGGGGCTCGGGTCTCTGGGGCTCGGGTCTCTGGGGCTCGGGTCTCTGGGGCTCGGGTCTCTGGGGCTCGGGTCTCTGGGGCTCGGGGTCTCTGGGGCTCGGGTCTCTGGGGCGTCGCTCGTGCTCTGATCCCGCAGATTTATTTGGAGATTCAACTGAAGATCATTTAGAATTATTTCCATCCTGACGTCAGAGCAGCTAGTCCTGGTTTAGTCCTGGTTTAGTCCTGGTTTAGACCTGGTTTTAGTCCTGGTTTAGACCTGGTTTTAGTCCTGGTTTAGTCCTGGTTTAGACCTGGTTTTAGTCCTGGTTTAGTCCTGGTTTAGACCTGGTTTTAGTCCTGGTTTAGTCCTGGTTTAGTCCTAATTTAGACCTAGTTTAGACCTGGTTTAGAACTGGTTTAGTCCTGGTTTTAGACCTGGTTTAGATCTGGTTTTAGTCCTGGTTTAGACCTGGTTTTAGACCTGGTTTAGACCTGGTTTTTAGTCCTGGTTTAGACCTGGTTTAGACCTGGTTTAGTCCTGGTTTAGTCCTGGTTTAGGACCTGGTTTAGTTTACCTGGTTTAGTCCTGGTTTAGTCCTGTTTAGACCTGGTTTAGACCTGGTTTAGAGTCCTGGTTTTAGTCCTGGTTTAGTCCTGGTTTAGACCTGGTTTTAGTCCTGGTTTAGTCCTGGTTTTAGACCTGGTTTAGTCTGGTTTTAGTCCTGGTTTAGACCTGGTTTAGACCTGGTTTTAGTCCTGGTTTAGTCCTGGTTTTAGACCTGGTTTAGTCCTGGTTTTAGACCTGGTTTAGACCTGGTTTAGTCCTGGTTTTAGACCTGGTTTAGATCTGGTTTTAGTCCTGGTTTAGTCCTGGTTTTAGACCTGGTTTAGATCTGGTTTTAGTCCTGGTTTAGACCTGGGTTTAGACCTGGTTTTAGACCTGGTTTAGTCCTGGTTTAGTCCGTTTACGGCACAAAAGTTCTTCATCTTCTCTCAGTTCTTTTGGTGAGAGTTAAAGTGATGTAATAGTGGTGTAATAGTCGTTTAATAGTCGTGTAATAGTCGTGTAATAGTGGTGTAATAGTCGTTTAATAGTGGTGTAATAGTGGTGTAATAGTGGTGTAATAGTCGTGTAATAGTCGTGTAATAGTCGTGCATGTTTCCAAACTTCTTCCCAGTTTGTGACATAAGTGTGAATAGAGCCGATAGTATCTGAGATCACTAGATGACTCAAACATGCGTGGATGACTCTAAAACCTCTTCTGGCATATTTCTGATGAGGGAACAACTTTATAACGTGGGAAAAAGCTCCAGAGAGTCGATTCTGCAGAACACCTGCTCTTTAAGGAAAGGAAATTTGATTGTGTAATGAAAAAACAAAA
>NW_026571447.1:40541814-40546814 GCF_026225935.1 Boleophthalmus pectinirostris
GACAGGAACGAGGAGATTTCTGAGGGAGATGAACGACCAGAGCCTAGACACTGGTGGGAGAGAGCGATGAAGGCCGGAGAAGAGATGTTGCCACTGGAGAGGAGATGTGGAGCTGGAGGTTGTGTAGTTGAGGTGTTTCTCGCTGAAAGTGACTGGAGCGTTTGTGGAAGCATCACAACATCACAAACTTTATGTATATCCAGTTGAAAGGCAGACATCTCACCTGTCCACAAATGCAAAAGGCACTTACCTTAAAATGTGTGTTTCCACGGAATTGGCTGAAGTACTTTTGTCAGCTTCACCCAAACCACCCTGCTACGCTGTGATTGGTCAGTCTTCACCATAGATTGAGTTAAAAAAATGGACTGAGTGTGACGATCAGCTCGATATTACGATGTTTTTGATGGACAAAACGGCAAAAAAAAGAAAAAAAAAGAAAAACAGGATTATAGTCCAATGAGATTCATTTGGTCTTCCGATATTCAATGTTATTAGGTTCTTTTTTTTCAGACCCAGAGTGTTATTTCATACCTGACAGTTTGGACTGTTCACTAGCGTCTTCCTCAGAGTCACGTGATGTTGCTGTGACGTGTCTGACAAACTGTCAGGTATGAAATAAAGAACCGAATAACATAAAAACAGGATTATATAGAGCGGGTTAAGAGGAACATTTTAAGACCAAAATGAGGAAGTTCACTGCAGCAGGTACAGTGAGAGGGGAGACAATCTTCTAATTAATGTAAGGTTCTTTCACAGCGACAGCAGCTCGTGCACCAAACGTTCCATTTGAACGAGAAGCTCTTAGTTTGGTTCATTTTTGTTGGTGTGAAAGCTTCAGTTGCTCTTGGATTCGCACTAAATCACGTGGACCCAGGACTCAAAAAAGAGGTGGTCTCAGTCCACTTGACTCTGCACCAAATGCCAAACTCTGGTGTGGTTCAGAACCCCAACTCCAAACCAACTATCACAGGAGGACAGGCTTGGACTCATGAGTTGAGCGCACCAACTAGGGACGGGCATTCGATGAAATTTTCTTAATCGATTGTCGGAAGAATTAACGATCGATTATCGATTAATCATTAATGTTTTTATATTAAAATGATCATCATTATTATTACTATCTGCACTAATCTGCATCAATAAATTCAACTTTACGACATATAAACATAATGACTCTAGATCCACATCAGCTGTTTGACATTATAATGTGTTTAATTCAGTTTTGTTCAAATCTCACAGAAACAAAACTTAAAACCACATCACTAATTTACATAAACTAAGTGAAGATAAAACTCCAGCTCTTGTGTCGCTGATGTGGTTCAACTTGTGTTGGATTAAAAGACATGACTCAGGTGAATACAGGTCAGTGTGACCAGATTTGTGTTTGTCAAAACCAGGACAGCGTACGGGGGGAGGGGGGCGGGGCCTCGTCATCCACATTGAGCGACTCTCACCTGGAAAAACTTTTTCCCACTGGACACAGAAACATATGTGCTGCTTTATCCACTGTGCACATGGACTCACACTTGTCCCAACGCAACGGAAAGTGTGGAATTTCTTCTACAAATCCTGGTTAAATCCACATTTGTGCTTCGGTTCGTTACAGACTGACCCACTGTTTGTGTCTCGCTCCTTCTGATGCAGAGACACATGTACACACCTGTTTGGTCACGACACACAAACATACATTCGGTTTGTTGATTAAAATTAACGTAATCGATGAAATTCTTAATGATCAATTATCGATTAATCATGCCCATCCCCAGCACCAGCCCCCTCCTGGTCGTCAGTATCCACCGGATTAAATTGAGCGTGTTCCGGCGGCGAGCCCCTGCGCTTCGATTAAGAGGTGTGACGAGGGTTGGGCTTGGGTCTGGACACCTGCCCCGTGGCTGCTGGTCTGTAGGTTTGTGAGTTCGAGCTGATCTGGCCCAGGAAGCTGGAGGCAGGCTTCCACTTGAAGAGGGGGTAGGAACCATCCTGCGCAGAGGGGCTCCGTGGGAAGGCCACCGGGCGAGGAGATGTGCAGGAGAGTCTCAGCATCCCCGAGCCACGTGCAGTTGAACCCTGCTGTGTGCAGGAGCCTTGGATATATTGGACCAATTATGGTTCATTTGCAGGAGTGAAAGGACCACACAGGAGACTATCTGCTACAGAAGAACAACGGTGTTTGCCTGATGCAAACTGGAAATGTGAAAGCGCCTTAAGTCATTTGGAGCCAGGGTCAGAAGGAGCCAGAAGAGCCGCATGTGAACTTCCGATTTGGAACACGGCTGCTAGAACATTTGGCCATATCCATTTATCTGAACAGTCTGTGGTCTTGACCTGTCACAACTGAACACGACGGATCCTCAAGAGTTTGTCAACTCATAAAACTGCGGGAATTCCTGACCAATCACGGGAGCTGCTGTTCCTGAAGACGCCACTGACACAGAAGCACGGGTCAAACGCACAGGACAAAGTTTCCAGTTTCTTACGAGGACTCTTAACTTTTCAAGCATCTATAAAGAGTCCTAAGTGCATGTCATGATTAAAAAACAGCCTCCACTACACGGACAGCAACACACACACACACACACACACACACACACACACACACACACACTCTCTCTGTTCTTTCCAGATGAATCGTCCTCGTCTCTGGTGAGTGTGGAGCTGGGGCCCTGCCAAGACTCTGATGATAAACGCCGCTCTTATGAAACACAATATTGATATGAGTCATAATCAAGAGAAATCCGGCCGGGGTGAGGGGCCAACTCCTCCGATGACTATAATTACTAAAGCAGCCAGCGTGCGCTCGAAAAACACACTTTACACATCCATCCGCGTGTCGTTTAGATTCTTAACAATTAATCACGTCGCTGAGGAGGTTGTGGGTTTAACTCGTCATCTCTGAGTTTAATTTAATCTTTAGCTGAAGGGACGATAATATAAAGAAACATAAAAGCTCCGATATATAAACAGAAGTGACTCTTGTGAGGTTTAAGTCGTGTTCTGATGTTGTTTCCTCCTCAAAAACAGACCTGGAGTTGTGTTTTGTTTCATTCATGTTTGAGTAACTCTTTATTATTCGTCAGTTTACATTTCCAAAGCTCAAAATGTTCTCGTTTTTTGTTTGCTCGGGTGAATTTGAGGACGTTTTTTCTTCAGGTTTTGTTCGGTTCGGCGGCTCACCAGGTCCATCTTTCTGTCGTGACTTTGTTTTTGGGCAGAGGAGGAGTTTTAGCCTTTTTAAAATAAATTAAAAACTAACTTATAAGCAAACCAATTTAAATGTTGTAACCCGTTTGACTCCTGTGTTCTCTTTAATATATTGGATCGTAACACACCTTGTGATGTCATGAAGTGGTAGTTTCTCCTTTTAGTTCAGCAGAGGTTGGAAATTCCAGGTCTGAAATGAGCCACATGATTCTAGGGAAGGTGTGTGGAGTTTAAAAACACAGTGGAGCCATGGAGGAAATTACATGATGATATAGATCAGGAGAAAAACAAAAACAAAAAAACGCAACATGAGCCCTTTAATCTACAGAGCAAAAACTGGAGGGTTAAAATTTCAAGGTAAAATATTTCAGAGTTGTTTTTTTAACACAAAAAGTGTAATTTTAACTATTTGAAAGTTAAATGAGGGTTTGAATTGGGGTTATTTGCCAAAGTTGATATGATTGAAATAAATTCAACTTTACTTAGTGTTAATTCAACTCCCCGAGTGTTAATTCAATTTCCCTTAGTGTTAATTCAACTTCTTAGTGTTAATTCAACTTCTCTTAATGTTATTTTGTCTCCTCCCACCACTTCAAACTCCCGTGAGAGTAGAACCAGTTTGAACCAGTTTTGTTCATAATTTCATCTTAAATTAACTCAAATAAAGTGTCAAAATAAAACACCTCTGTGTGTTGTTTAGTTAAATCAGGATAACTCTACAAAGTGTTATCTGTTTACTCTCTAAACGTTCATATAACTCTGGATTTCGGGGTTAAACTGGAACTTTGGTCCAGTGTTACTTAAATTAAAATTTCTAAAAATGTTAATTTAACTCTAGAACAGAGTGGAGTCAGATAAACACTGAGAAAGTGTTAAAACTGATTCTGTGAGAGTCAGTTTTAATACTCTGAACCTTTTCTACATTTCTCTATTAAAAAATACAATAAACGTGAAGTGGAGCGAGTGTTCTGGTGATTATCTCGTCTCCTCTTCTCAGTCAGGAGGTTGTGGGTTAGATTCTCGGCCTCCTCGCTGAAATGGGGCGTCTAAAGTTCCCGTAGAGACGAGTTTGCGTGTCCTTGCCGACGTCCCGGTGCGACGGTGCGACGCCTACGGCCCAAAGCAGCTCCCCCCCCGTCCGGCCCGTAAACACTCGCCGCACATACATCTTGTTTGGACACATTTGGGGAAGAGGGTCAGGCGTTCGGCGCTCGCGTTGTTCCTCTCTGCGGTTTCACTCATCCGTCACCTGGTTTTGACACAACCGGAGCTCGCCACCCGCGAGCCCGCCGCCGAGCGCCGCCGAGCGCCCCGAGCGCCCGCCGAGCGCCCGCCGAGCGCCCGCCGAGCGCCCGCCTGATCTGTGACGCGCTCTACAACTGAGCGCCTCGCCGGATCCGTAACGTCGCGCTCCAGACAGAAGTGGGGCAGCGTCATTAACTCAGGAAATGTTTGAGTTTGAGTTCAAAACAAGAAAAGAACACACAGAAAGCGAAGGGAAAAGAGGGTAGTGCTCGTTAAAGCTGCACTGTGTCACTTTTCTGCTTGGCTTGGTAGTGTCTCCATGGAGATTTTCCTGGTTTGATCTTGATTATTCCACAGTTTGGAACTTGGTAAACACAATGGAGACAAAAAAAACTGTTTTTTCGGGGGTATTTTTGAGCTATGAAACACGTGTAATGTAACAAATGCAGGGAAGCTGTGTTTAAAACCCTAATGTGGAAGATTCCAAACAAAGAAATAACGTCTCCATGGAGATGAGCAGGTAGCAGATGCTCCACCATAGAAGTTACACAGTC
>NW_026571447.1:40554314-40589314 GCF_026225935.1 Boleophthalmus pectinirostris
CTGACTAATTTCCAACACAGAAGTTTTAATGAGCAACAGATGTAGTGATGATGTCAAATGTCAATAATGGAGCCTATTATCGGCCTATGTACATTAGAGTTTGACAAAACTTGCGTTTGCGTAATAACAGATACAGTAATGTCGGCTGGAGAAAGACGATATCAGCTGATGTCCTCGTACACGTCAGCAGATGCCGGCGCTTCTCATGTTTCAAACTGTGTCGCTGTTACTGGTGACGACGTTTGAAGCTCGTCCAATCAGATGCAGAGTTCGGTGAAATTTGTACAGGGGACGGGACTCTGACTGCATCTTCAGTGTCACTTACAGACATCAGGTCGTAACTGTTGATCTGCCAAACATAACGGGGAAAAAAAAAATTAAATTAGACAAAATAGAAATGAATATTTCGCTGCTTCAAGCTGCTTGTCATGTCTGAAGAAGCCGTCTTCTACCTGGACGACAGGGATTTTACACACATCATGAATGGAAGTGAACAGCTCTTTTACATGTTTGTCTACATTACATTTGTTTAGAAAAGATCAGCACTTCCAGTTCTCAAATCCTCCAGATGATTCTACTGAAAGTGCATAGAGTTTAAAAACCCAGTGGAGCAGGTTAGGTTCGGTTCGGTTGCTTTATTCGTACCTTTAGGTGTATTTGTTTTGCAGGTTTTGAGAGTCTGGTCCCACATTTCACATTTCATTCATCCACATTATGAACAAAAAACAGGAATAAAAACACAATTACAAAATAAAATGTCACAGAGCTCCAGGGCAGAATGTTTTGTTCCATAAACAATTAGTTAAATTCATCCATCAGGCTTGACTAAAATCATAATAAATATTAAATATGTTAAAAACACAATCTTTAGATAAATAGATTACAATTTATTCATAAGTACGACAGCAGCTGGAACGAAGCTCCTTTTAAAATGATTCGTTCTAGATCTTGGAACTAAAAGCTTCAGACCAGAGGGAAGCAGCTGAAACTCTGAGTTTAGTGGATGTTTCACGTCTTTTAAAATCCTCTGGGACGTCGTCTGTAAGTGTCTCGAGTCCAGCGGCTCTGAGGATGAACTAACACCAAACTCGCCCATTTAACCGACTGATTCAGGGAGTTGTTGTTTTTAGCAGAGACGCTCCAAACCACGAGACCAGTGAAAACGTTAAAACTGATTCCATAAATATTTTATAAAACAGTGTCATCGTGGTTCTGTCGACACGGTAAAAGGAAAACTTCCTCAGACACTGAAGGCGCTGGTGCTTCTTTTACACACACCAGAACAATTATCGTCAGTTGTGGTGCCTTTTCGAAAACTGTAAGAGGCCACAAGTTACTGTATTTTACATTTTGTATTAGTCATTAAATGGTCTATTTTTTGAACTTTTTTCACAAATAAACGGCGTGGGACTTTAAATGAAACCCAACAGTGTGATGGGTGAGTGGTTTTGTTTGTTTGTTCGTTCACGGTGACTCTGGGCTTTGTTCAGTTGTGGCGTGTAGGGAGGGTGTGTCTGGATTGTCGTCGTGTTCGCAGTGACTCAGTTGTTCAGTCGTGTCTAGAAGCGGCACGTCGCACTCGCTTTTTCGTTTCGTTCATTCGTTCCGTTCCTCACGTTTTAAGCTCTTTTTATTGTTTTGTAAAAAGCTATAATCACCCGCAACAACAGCTTAACGTGTTTTATAAGTTTCGGTTTTGCTGCTAACTCGCTCCCTCTAACGAAACTACTGCGGTTTTCTGTCATGTTTTTGTACTATTTATGGAAAATTTTCGTGTCTATTGTCGTATTTATGGAAAAATCTTGTACAGAGAGATCGCTAGATTACTCAAACACGTGTGGATGTCTCTAAAACCTCTTCAGACAGTTTTTTTTAGACGATGGAACGTTAAAACATGAGAGAAAGCTCCAAAAACACCCCCGTCTTTAAGCACAGTTTTCCGTTCATCTCGACAGAAATTCTAAACTTGGTAAACGGCGTTTCAGTTTTGTCCATCGTTATCGGTCATTTTTTACATTTTAAAACTTTCGTGTAGGGAGGGTGTGTCTGGGACCAGCGGATTGTCGGCGTGTTCGCAGTGACTCAGTTGTTCAGTCGTGTCTAGAAGCGGCACGTCGCGCACTCGCTTTTTCGGTTCGTTCTCCGTTCGTTCCTCGTCGGCGTGGAGTGATGAGTGTGTCTGTGTGTGTGTGTCTGTGTGTCTGTGTGTCTGTGTGTCTGTGTGTCTGTGGGTGTGTTTCGCTGTGCGGTCGCTGTCTGCTCCGTGTGTGTTTGTAGTTTACTGAAGTCGTGCTGGGACACCTGTGGATTCGTGTATGGGGAGCTCTGGATTGTGGCGCGCGGTCGTTTTTTGATGCAGTTAGAGGCTTAAGAGCGCGTCTAATAGCCCGGAAAATACGGTATATACAGTTGATTTAAGTCTGAAATCACGCGCCCCAGACGTCAGGTTCTTTTATCGATGTTTGTAGTGAGTATGAAGGATGTTGTATTGTAATAATAATTCATCAAATCAGTTTTATACGACGCTTTTCTGGACACAGATCAGAAACCAGTGTCATATGGGACCTTTAAAGCTGTACTAAAAATGACACTTTCCTCTAAAACTCGTCTTTAATCACCGCTCGTGACTCGGTGCTTTTGTGTTTTGTGCGTTCGTACTTCGGGGAGAGAGTTTCGTTGTCGGCGGCGTTTGCGGCGTTAGCGGTGTTGATGAGTGTAGCTAACGACAGCAGCCTCTGATTAAGTCGTCAGCGCGGCGGCGGCGGCGAGGGCAGCGGCGGCGGCTAATTACAAACCGCTCTAATTCATTTAGACTTAATTACAGCTGCTGCGTTTTACGGTGAACTCTTAAATACCGCTCTGTCACCGGAGAACGGGGACGTATAGAAGTATTTTTATCTATAGGCAGTGGCGCAGTGGGCCGAGCCGTCGCCCACACACCAAACGCTTCCCGGTTCTTACATATTGTGGAAAATAAATGAGTGCAGTTTTAAAGTTGCTTGGTAGAGGCTCCGTCAAACACTTTTCTCTGTGGAGATGTTATTCCTTTGTCTGGAATGTTCCACAGTACGGCTTTAAACCTTTTTATCTTCACGGAGACCAAACCAGGACCGAGTTCCAGGTCAGATCTGTGGAGAGGCGACCCCGCTCACAGTCAGAATGTTTGTTTTTCTAGGTATTTTTGAGCTGTAAAACCTGCACCTGTGATTGAATAAATGTGAAGTAGAGCTGTTTAAAGTCGCACTGTGGAACATTCCAGACAAATCGGTGACGTCTCCAACCCCACAACATAAAAGCTTCACAATGCACTTTCATACGGAAGCCGAGAGGCGTCACAACAAACGCAAACGCCGCAACAAATACAAATGCGACAACACAACAAAAAAAAGCCACAATGGAACCACAGGACCGATCGAGCGGCAAGTGAAGAAGAAGAACTACAACGTGAAACGAATAATGATAAAACAATAAATAACTTTTACTTACGTTTCCAACTTCTCCGTTCCTTTACTTTTCATGTGTTGTGGCTTTTTAAAGTGAAACACAAAGGTCCGGCCGGCGTCCTCACTTTTACACACACAGACACTGACATGTGCAACGTGACCAGGAACCTCTGAACACTCTGAGTGGGCTTGCATCTCCACAGACCTGACTCATATTTGGTCTAGAGCACAGGTGTCAAACATAAGGCCCGGGGGCTGATTTTCTACTCAAATATTTTAATTATATTTTCTATTTAAATATTGGTAATTTAGTCTCCAGCGTCTCTGTACGTGGCCCCTCCCACCAGAGCAGCACAAATGAAGACTTGTCTCTTTCCAAACGCTCTTAAAGGTTGTATAGAGGATTTTTTAAGGGAAGACAAATACAGCAACACTCTTTTCAAATGTTGTGCATGCGTGACACCACCTTCCTCCTCCACAGCTCCATCAGTAGAAACATCTCCTCCTCCCGCCTCTTTACTCTAGAAATCACACTTGTTTACAGCCGGTGCATGTTCAGAATTACTGTTGAAGTTTCCTGTCTAGAAATAATTCAGCGACCGATGCATCAGTTTTTAGACCCTCAATTTGCTTCATTCGCGCAATCATTGGAAGGAACCTCGAAGAATCACCTCAATTTGTCTCTGCTCCTTTTCTCCTTCTTCTTTTCTTCTTTCAGCGACCTCAAAAACGGACTTTCTTTTGCGGCGAACTGGTCGTGGATTCTCGTCCGACATCGCAACAAACTTCGTGCGAACTGCGAGGAAGCGACAGTTTGAAAAAGCCTCTAAGAACCGCCGCATAAACCACATAATCCCCGCGCGCCGACGAGTCAGTGACACTAGAAACGTAGAGAGTTCGATTGACAACCTGACAGCCAATAGAAAATGAGGGAGCCTCGTTTTCTATTGGCTGATGTTTATCTGGCCTCAACACGTCCACAGTTGGTAGATTTTCTTTCTTTTTTTTTTTTTTGGTCATCATAATTACAAAGCTGCTGCGTCTCTGTATCGGTATTTTAAACTTTCACTGACAATTTGAAACAAAAAAAAATCCTCCATACAACCTTTAAAGGACGATCGTTTTGACTGTCGACCGTGACACCCTCATCAGAAAAATGTCCAACATGAGAAAAGTAGATGCAGAGTGAAAAATTTACTTATCCCTATTTGCATACGAGTTCATGTTAAAACATTGTGTTGAAATTGCATTTTTCTTAAGGTTTCACGTTGTTCATAATATTATAACTTTTGTAAAAGAAAGAGTTCATCAATTAAACACGATTTGTGTAATAGATTTGTGTTTCTCTGCACAAATATTTGAACTTATTGTTATTTTTGGGGTTTATATGACATGAGTTTTCTGATCCGGACACTTTGGGATCAAAGTCGGTTGGATACGACCCCCGGAACAAAATGAGTTTGACACCCCTGGTCTAGAGGGACGACATTTCCCTGCTCATTTCCATGGAAAAGTCATTCTGGGTCTATAATCTTCGTGTTTGGTGTGTAATATTCCTTAGTGAGGCATTAAACGTGTGTGTACATGGTGAGCGTTCAGGAGTCTGGTCTTGAATCGGAGCATGTGCCTGTAATTCTAAACAGCAGATTTTCCTCCCCCGCTCCTCTTTGGTCAGTGCAGAGTCTCCGTCCATAAACCCCCCTCAGCCCTCTCCTCTTCCTCCTCTCCTCCTCTCTCCTCTCTCCTCTTCCTCCTCTCCTCTCCTCCCTCCTCCTCTCCTCTTCCTCCTCTCCTCTTCCTCCTCTCCTCTCCTCTTCTCTCCTCTCCTCTTCTCTCCTCTCCTCCTCTCCTCTCCTCTCCTCCTCTCCTCCTCTCCTCTCTCCTCTCCTCCTCCTCTCTCCTCTCCTCTTCCTCCTCTCCTCTCCTCCCTCCTCCTCTCCTCTTCCTCCCTCCTCTTCTCTTCCTCCTCTCCTCTTCCTCTCCTCTCCTCTCCTCCCTCCTCCTCTTCCTCCATCAGAATGACTCTGCGGGCGCAGCTTTACGATCGAACTGTCTCTCCACTCGTAAATGTGAATATAATACAAATGTAATCACAGGACGAACGGGACACGAGAGTCGATGTGGTCGTGGAGGGAGGGGGCGCCGTAGAGCACAACATGACTCTAATTTAATGTAAAAACAGACAAAGTGATCATTCTGGCCATGGTGGAAAACAATATCGGTGGTGACTTAAAGGTGCAGTGTGTAACTTTTGTGTAACCTGTGTTGTTAGGTTCTTTGCTCAGACCAAGAGTTTGTTTTCGTCCTGACAGTTTGTTCTGCTCCTGCTCCTTTTCCTCAGATTCTCGTGATGTTTCTGTGTCGCGTCGCTCAGTTGATTTAAACAGGTTTTGGTTGTGTTGTTTTTGTCTCGGTGGAGGCAGGACGACAGCGCCACCTGCAGTCACACTTCTCTCTTTTACAATTTTCTCCACATTCTGGGTTGGGGTCCAGGACTATGTTGTATAATTCCCTCATTCTGGCAACGCAGGTGGAATCGGAGGTGGTTACGGAAACGTGCCCGTGTTTTCGATTCCAGTTGTTCTAGTTTCCAGAATTCCTTGACACATCGTTGTCCATGACTTGAGTGTCGTCGTCCAGAGAGGTTCATTTGGTCTTCAGATAATTTATGTTATTAGGTGGGAGAGAGAAGAACATTCTGGACCAGGACGGAGCAAACGTCACTGGGACAGAGGAAAACAAACATCGTCGCTGTTAGGGACGGGCATTCAATGAAATTTTCTTAATCGATCGTCGGAAGAATTAAAGATCGATTATCGATTAATCATTAACGTTTTTATATTAAAATGATCATCATTATTATTTACTATCTGCACTAATCTGCATAAATAAATTCAACTTTACGACATATAAACATAACGACTCTAGATCCACATCAGCTGTTTGACATTATAATGTGTTTAATTCAGTTTTGTTCAAATCTCACAGAAACAAAACTTAAAACCACATCACTAATTTACATAAACTAAGTGAAGATAAAACTCCAGCTCTTGTGTCGCTGATGTGGTTCAACTTGTGTTGGATTAAAAGACATGACTCAGGTGAATACAGGTCAGTGTGACCAGATTTGTGTTTGTCAAAACCAGGACAGCGTACGGGGGGAGGGGGGCGGGGCCTCGTCATCCACATTGAGCGACTCTCACCTGGAAAAACTTTTTCCCACTGGACACAGAAACATATGTGCTGCTTTATCCACTGTGCACATGGACTCACACTTGTCCCAACGCAACGGAAAGTGTGGAATTTCTTCTACAAATCCTGGTTAAATCCACATTTGTGCTTCGGTTCGTTACAGACTGACCCACTGTTTGTGTCTCGCTCCTTCTGATGCAGAGACACATGTACACACCTGTTTGGTCACGACACACACAAACATACATTCAGTTTGTCGATTAAAATGAACGTAATCGATGAAATTCTTAATGATCAATTATCGATTAATCGATTAATCATGCCCATCCCTAGTCACTGGATTAAAGAGGCAATCGAAATATGGAAACGTGCCCACGGGACAATAAACCGGGACGATAAATCAGGACGAGGGGTTTTTTTACTCTCACACACCTGGGATTCTGTCCTGAGGAAGTGGGGCTGCAGGTGGCGCTGTCGTCCTGCCTCCACCGAGAGGAAGACACAGACAAAACCTGTTTAAATCAACTGAACGACACGACACAGAAACATCACGAGACGAAGAGGAAGAGGAGCAGGAGCAGAACAAACTGTCAGGACCAAAACAAACTCTTGGTCTGAAAAAAGAACCTAAGAACAGATATTATCGTAAGACTAAATGAACCTCATTGGACTAGACATTCTGACTGTGAGCGGGGTCGCCTCTCCACAGATCTGACCTGTAACTTGATCGGGTTTGGTCTGTGAACGTAGAAAGGTTTAATGCCGTACTGTGGAACATTCTAGACAAAACAATAACATCTACACAGAGAAAAGCGTCTGAAATTTCATCAATTGGCTTTAAGAATAAAAATAATTCAAGCGTGTTTTTTCAGAGTTTGAGAAATTCAAAGATGTTTCAAATTCAAAATCTGATTAAACAAATTATCTTCTGTAAAATAAGAAACTAAATCGTAAGTTGTTTGAATTAAAGACTAGATTATTTTACTCGTTAACTGAAATCTCCTCAAATCAAGTCACACCTTTATTAATTTGGGTCATTTGAAGTTACAGTTGTGACTTTTTGCGGCGAGGAGACGTTTGTGTTTTTTAATATTTCCTGCCGGAACGTTCGCCGTGACTCAGAACAGACGAGAAAACTCTTGGTCCGACGTAAACTAGGCCACTCAGACCTGCGCTTTGATTCATCTGGTGCGTTCAGTTGTGAGTGACGCTCTGAGAGGATCTGACTGAGACGTGTTGGCGACCACATCCTGCCTCCGACGCCTCTGTGGTCACGAGCAAACGCAGCTTCACTCATCGACTTTTAGAACCGTTTTCCACAAGCCTCACTTTGTTTTATTTGTTAATCGCAATGACGCAAAAGTTATTCACGTTTTTTTTAATCATTCTGTAATCCGTGGAGAGTTTAAAGGACATGCATACACTGTAGTTTATAGAAATGGACTTAAATAACCCGTTAAGTCGCCGCGTTTCAAACAGGAAGTGAGCATGGGTGCACTTCAGGCTCCAATAACTCTGGCTCCAATTCACTTTGCGTTGAAAATTGTCTCCTCTCTGTGAATCTGCTGCTGTGAGCCTCGTCATTTTGGTCTTAAAATGTTCGTATAAACCCGCTCCGAATGATCCTGAGGTTTTTATTTAGCTTTTTTGTCCATAAATAAATTCCTAAAAAATGTTAAATAAACCTAAAGAAGCGCTGTTTTAAAAAGAGTTTGAGGAAATGTTTGATATCTGATGATAATACAAAGTTGAATAAACAGAGGCACTCAAAAAGTACAAAATAATTAAAAGCCTAAAAGATTTTAACTTTATCTGCCATGTGCTATTAAAGACTTTTAATTATTTTGTATTTTTTGAGTGCCTCTGTTTTTTCGGTAACACTTTATAATAACTACACCTTATTTAGCCTTAATAAAGCATGAACAAAGACTTAATTAATAATGATTCACACTTAGTAACTACTTAATTACTACCTTAATTAGCACTTGCACTTAATTTGCCTGTGCTGTAAATAGTTACTCATAATTATTTCATACTTAATTACTCATGAACTAACCATTTGAACATTTATTAATCATTAATAAACTATGAGCGAATGATTTACTAATAATGCAATGCAATGATCATTCAGGCAGCTGTTATCTGTTAAGTCTTTATGAGCTTTTCTAAAGTGAAGACAAATTAAGCTTTATTAAGCATTTACTAAGCGTGAATCATTATTAATTAAGTCTTTGTTCATGCTTTTATAAGGCTAAATAAGGTGTAGTTATTATAAAGTGTTACCGTTTTTTCAACTTTATATTTGATACTCGTTCCTACACTGAAGTATCCAGGCTGGCGCCCCCTAGTGCCTCTGTTCAAATTTCATTTCTCTCCAGCGAAGCAGAAAACACTAGTCCACAGGTGTCAAACATACGGCCCGGGGGCCAGATCCGGCCCTCCAAGACCTTTAATCTGGCCCTCGGCTGATTTTCTACTAAAATATTTTAATTATATTTTCTATTAAAAAATGGTGTTAACTTTCTGTGGTGCTTAGCACAGCAGCGTCTCCAGCGTCTCTGTACGTGGCCCCTCCCCACCAGAGCAGCACAAATGAAGACTTGTCTCTTTCCAAACGCTCTTAAAGGACGATCGTTTTGACTGTTGACCGTGACACCCTCATCAGAAAAATGTCCAACATGAGAAAAGTGGAGCCGAGTGCAGGATTTTACAACAAAAATTGGACTTATTCCTGTTTACAGACAAGTTCATGTTAAAACTTTGTGTTGAAATTGTATTTTTCTTAAGTTTCAGGTTCTTAATATTATAATATTTTGTAAAAGAAAGAGTTCATCAATTAAAAAAGATTTCTGTAATAGATTTGTGTTTCTCTGCACAAATATTTGAACTTATTGTTATTTTTGGGTTTATATGACATGAGTTTTCTGATCCAGACACTTTGAGATCAAAGTCGGTTGGATACGACCCCCGGAACAAAATGAGTTTGACACCCCTGCACTAGACGGTTCGCAAAAACCGCCAGAAGTGTGAGTTGAGGCATCAGCCAATCAGAGAAGAGACAGATATTCTGTGTTGGCGACAATTCCCAAGATCGAGGATTTAAAGCGTCCCATCTGACGTAAAATAACTCTTTTCACACTGTATCTTCTGCACATAAACAAGCACAGTTTGGGTTCTGGAACATCCATGACACAATAGTTCTGAAATCTTCCTGATTTCTTGGAGACGTCACAGACCAGGAACTATGAAAGTCCGACTATTGCTCCTCCCCCTGCCCGTCCTGAGAAAGCACAGGCTCCGCCCTCCAAACGTGACGTAGGCGACGAGTGAGTCATGAAGCGTTTTGCTGCTACGTCAAACGCGTCACAGGTGAATCTGCCGCGTCATTGTTGTAGCAGCTTTAGTTCGTTGTCACGTGGGAGTGAGGCAGAAATACGCTGCAATTTGTAAAAAAAAAACATCGAATCATTCTAAAAAAAACACTTCGGTGACAAATAGAAGGTAGAAAGCTCTGAAAAGTTGAATTTGCATGAGACTGCGCCCTTTAACGCCGGAACAAAGAGAATGTTTGGTGAATTTTATCAAGGAGAAAGACGTTATTGTTCTTCTTCTGACAGGATTTGGGAAAAGTTGAATTTACCAGTTAGTCCCGTTAGAGGAGCATTACATACGTCACGACCAAACAGCAGCGACTGGTTAAATGAAAAAGTACCCGCCTACTGTCGAGTGAATGAATCCTAATGCTGTGAGGTCACACAGTTTCTATGATGATGAATCAGACTAACACTGACAACACCGAAAACAATTCTGCACAATTTTTGTAGATCCAAGTAGCTCCTGCCCCCCCAGAGTTTTGCAGTATTTCATGATAATGTTTGATAATTATTTATTTGTGGATATTTCATTGTATTTTAATCCACGTTTGAACCAAATGTAATTTAATCTAAGATGTGTAAATGTATTTTTTTTTAGTAATGCACAGCTACAATGTTCAATTTTTATTTATTCATAAGGTGGAGGCTTTAATATAAAACACTTGGGGTTTTTTTTGCCGCTTCCTGCACCTACTTTTTTTTATTATCTAGTGTGCTTTTTTATTGTTTTATGTTATATACACTGCAAAAAAGCTTGGCCAAAATTTAAGATTTAAACACTCAAATCTGTCAGAAAATGACTTATAAGTAGTGAAACGATGTGTCCACGCAGCAAGATCTTTTTACTCTTTTAAAATAAACGACCTCTAGACCAGAATGAAGCGTCTCTGGTCTAGTAAGTCGATCAAAATCTGAAAACAAGAAGAATATAAGTTTTAAAATCTTGGTCAGATCAGAGAAATTTGCAATGAACATGCAAAATGAATTAATTAATCATTGCATTTATATAGCGCTTTCAAGATACCCAAAGTGCTTTACAGATCATTATTCAGTCGCTCAACACAGTGAATAATAATAAAAATAAAAATCATAATAAAAAAAAATATATATATGGACCTGGCTAAACTTTCGCCCCTGTAACTGCAGCCGCGATGAGCTTCATTTGACTGGAGTTCAGGTCAGAATCCTCAGGTGGAGTTTGCAGAGTCAGATCGCAGATTTGTTGAACTGATTTATGGTTTATATGTCTGCATCATCTTGTCACAGCTGCCCCGGGGCCCACGGACAATCTGGTCTAGTCCTGGTTTAGTCTAGTCCTGGTTTAGTCCTGGTCTAGTCCCGGTTTAACCCCAGTTTAGTCCTGGTTCATTTCCGCTTAACTGCACCTTACGTGAGACTTTTCTGCTCATTTTGCGGTTAAGAAAAGCGTCCGTGTTCTTCATTCTCCTCGTACTTCATAACGAGCGGCGGCGGCGTCAGCAGAACGGAGCCGAACCCGCGGATCCGTCAGACGAGCCGTTTGTGACGAGAGAAAAGAGCAGAGGCCAATCATGACTCACCGCAAATCACAGACACAGAGTGAAGCTCTGCAGAGACGGAGACAAAGAGGAGGAAGAGGAGGAAGAGGAGGGAGAGAATAAACTTTACGCACACGTGTGACATTTGAAAGAGAAAACAGGATCGTGAGCGCGGCGGAGCTTCTGGAGGACGCGCAGCTTTGAGTCTGTTTCAATGAGACGAGCGCAGAACAAAAAACAATCATGAGACGAATTAAAATCATTAGAGCGACTGTTGCTGTGTTCTGATTCTAATCGTCTGTGACTCATTTATACTATTTTCTGATCCGTGTTCTCCTCCTAAACTGAAAACACGCTGTGATGTCATCATGTGGTGATACAGGAAGTGCTCCACTGTGTTTTTAAACTCCACACACCTTCACTAGAATCATCTGGACGATTTCAGTTCTGGATTCGTCGACGCTTAAAGTATGGAAGATCATTTGTTTCATCAGATTTTGAATTTTAAATGCAGTTGAAATTCTCATTTTGAATTTTTTAACTCTGAAAAAACGCGTTATGAATTTTAGCTTCTGAAAATTTAAGTGTACATTTTCGAAGTGTATAAAATTCAGTAAAAAAAAAAAAAAAAAATCACCTTTTAAATATTCAGCACAAATATTTCCAAGCCCTTAAATTCAACAGTCAAAATTCAGAGTGTAAAATTCGCAGTGAAAAAAATTCACAGTAAAAATCCAAGATGTCAAGGCAGAAGCAATCGATCCAAAGTGATCTGATCTAACTTAGTAACAAACAGGAAATGGTGCAGTGAAGTGATCTCATTGGTCAGAATTAGCCTCATCAAAACATCATTGCTTTGATTTCTTAAGTGTAAACCCCGCCCACAGATGAGAACAGCCAATAGGAAACAGCCTTTGTCCTCCTCACTCACATGATCGATTGCTTCTGCCTTGGCATCTTGGATCTTTGCTGTCTAATTTTTCACTGCAAATTTTACACTCTGAATTTCGACAGTTGAATTTGAGGGCTTGATTTTTTTTTTTTTTGAATTGAATTGAAAGTAAACTTCAAATTTCAGCCACTAAAATTCAGAATAAAAATAATTCAAACATCTTTATTCAGAGTTAAAAAATTCAAAGTGAGAAATTCAGTCGTGTTTAAATTTCAAAATCTGATGGAACAAATTATCTTCCATATTAAAGCTCCAAAGAGTCAATTTTGCATAATTTTGTGCCTCTAAAAAGCTCATTTACGCTGTTTTCTGGTCTGTTTTTTATTGTTTCCTCGTCACAAACAGATCTGGTTGTTGTGTTTTGTTTTATTCACACATTTTTAACTCACAAACCTGCACATTTAGGCTGAGTTTGCCTCTCAAACAGGAAACACTCTGTCCCACACTGTGATGTCATGTGGTAATACAGGAAGTGCTCCAAACTCCATACACCTTCACTAGAATCATTTTTGGACAAACAATAAAAGTGAATGTGAGTGAAGACCTTCTGTGACCAGAGTCTTTACACAGTGAGGAAGTGAGAGCTGCTGACTCAGATGTTCTGAAGAGGAGCTGTGAGGAGCAGGTCTGAGCTTCTCTCTGTTTCTCACTGTGTCCATCTGACAGACCACAGACTGGAGATGGACTCTGTAGCTGTTTTCAGGCCCGTCAGAATGGTACTGGTCCAGGTTCCCGCACCAGATCCACGGAAGAACCAAAGTTCTCACCGATGAAAGAGCCTCGTTCAAACCGTTTAAGTGAACCCCTGACGCATCATCGACAGAGAGTGTGGATTTACCACCAAATTAAAACAAGTTTGTACAAAAACCATGTCACAGCGAGAAAATAACAATCATGGATCTCACCATCGACACCAGCGAGTGTTTGTAAGCTCTGTTAGAACATCTGCTGTGGAGAAAACCACAGTGATGCCAAATCTAAAGATGTAACCTCACCAGTTGAAATCAGATCGAGCAAATATTAGATCTCCTCCTCTGACCACGGCACAAGCTTCTGTCTCTTGATTTCTCCTCCTCCTTGTTCCACACACACTTTTTCTTTGTTTATTTTCCCGCCTGTGACCTGATGAACCTGCTCAGGTCCACCGTGTCGTCACAGTTCACTTAGAAAAAACAAGTTTGGAACCAACTTTTTGCTTCTTGACTTTCGGCGTGAACACATCAGTCGGTTTGAGATTAGGAACAGGAACAGGTTCCACCCTCATCATCAGAAGATCCACTAGTCAGAAAATCCTTCCCTCTTCTCTTGGTTTGTCAGCAACATTTCTCTTGAACAATTGAATATATATTTGATGAAAGCAACAGGGAATAATCCCTGGATCAGGGAAGAATTAATAAACTTTTGGATGTTTACCAATTAAAAATGGCTGCAACATCAACATTTTTAGAGATATTGACAGGAAAACACATAATCATGTATAACAGCATTAGTTAAGGTCAGAATTATTTAATTTGTTGGTTTACAAACCCACCAATGCTTTATTAAAAGAAAAAGATTTAAAATAAAATTGAAATGAAGGTTGTAGAGCTCGAATTACTGAACATTTTGCAAGTTGTTGCCTGAAAATCAGACAATTATTAACCCTGTTCCACTTAAGACGACATTTCCACCCAAATCATTATTTCCTCAAACATTTTTACTGTATTTTAAGGGTTTAATATATTTATTACTTTTAATATTTACTTTTTAAAAATATTTAAAACTTGAAATACAATTTGATTTGTAACAAGGCAGCCGCAATTTTGTTTATAAATTAGCAAACCTAAAAGTCAAGGTCACACGCTCAGGAAACAGCATTTAAATAGACAGGTTCCCATTGAAATGCATTGGAAAAGTGAACTTTGCCCTAGAAGATCCACAAAGTAGGTCACTGTGACATAATTCAAGAATTGGAAAGAGCTTTTACCCTAAAGTATCTAAAGACATTCATATGGACTCTGTACGTCAAACAGTCTAGATTTGTCCAGCCACGGTTAACGGACACACAGACAGACAGACATGGACGGACAGACGGATGGACGGACACTGGGTGATCGCATAAACTCAACTTGAGTTTACAGTTCACAAACTGAGCTAAAATGCCTTACAGTTTGTCCCTTTTCAATACGACCAGGCAGGACACCGAGAACAGGAGCATTTTTATGACACGCCTAAATAGTACATCAACTTTGAGCTGAGCTAAAAATATCAAGGCTTATTTTCTTTTTTCTTATTTTCAATTTGTTCGCAAAATTGGAAGTTCGTATAAAAATTAATGTCTTTATGAACTTTGAGGTGAAAATTTGGAAAAAACCCTTTTAGACAAATTTTACTGATCCACAGGGAAATGATTTGGACACAGCAGCTCACACATCACAATATAATATAATAATGGTAATAATAATAAAAAAAACATGTAAAAAAAAAAAAAAAAAGTACCAAAAAGAACTAAAAATAGCAAAACACTGGTGTCAAATAAAGCGTAATTGTTAAGTTGTTATGACCTCCTGACCCCTGCCTTACTAGACAAGATCTTTAAGTTCTTTTTTTTTTTTTTTTCTTGTCTCTTAAAACTTTTTTTGGGGGGAGTATTTGCATTTCCGCTGTACAAATGCTGGAAATCCCCAGCGTATCAACAGAACAGCATCATAAATCAGGAAAAATACGCTGGGTGTTTTCTAAATGATTCTAGTGAAGGCGCGTGGAGTTTAAAAACCCAGTGGAGCACTTCTTCATGACATCACAAGGTGGAACAGTTTTCAGTCTGAGAGAAGAACTCGGTTTTTGTGCGTTAAACGTGTGTGAACAAAACAAAACACAAGTCCAGGTCTGTTTGTGACGAGGAAACTGGATTAGAACCGATCAGAAAACAGTGTAACATTGGCTCTTTAAATCCGTTTCGTGCTGTATTTTCATCTCAGAACTGCTTTTTTTTGGCCGTGTTTGTTAATGTGTGCGTTGCGTCGCCATGGTAACAGCTGAACATTACACTATAAATATAAATCTATGCACGCAGCACACCCCCATCCTGATTTCACTGCAAAGTATCAACAGAACATCTGAGTCAGCAGCTCTCACTTCCTCCCCGTGAAGACACAAGAACTTCACTCACAATCACTTTTGTTTGTGCGTTATACAAGAAATAAAGCCGCACTGTGTAACTTTTCTAGTGGAGGGTGCATTCCTCTGCCTGGAATGTTCCGCAGTGGGACATTAAACGGCTCGACTTTACATTTATTCAATTACAGGTGGTTTTAGAGCTGAAAAATACTGAGAAAACCAGACATTCTGACTGTGAGTGGGGTCGCCTCTCCACAGATCTGACCTGGAACTTGGTCCTAGTTTTAGTTAAGACCACTTTTTAAGAGTCTTGGTCTTGTCTCGGTCTTGTCTTGATCTTGATGGCGCTTGGTCTTGGTCTTGTCTCAGTCTCATTGGCACTCTTGGTCTTGTCTCGGTTTTGGCCTTAAAAGTCTCGGTCTTGTCTCAGTCTCGTTGGCACTCGGTCTTGGTCTTGGTCTTGTCTCGGTTTTGGCCTTTAAAAGTCTCGGTCTTGTCTCAGTCTCGTTGGCACTCGGTCTTGGTCTTGGTCTTGTCTCGGTTTTGGCCTTTAAAAGTCTCGGTCTTGTCTCAGTCTCGTTGGCACTCGGTCTTGGTCTCGGTCTTGTCTCGGTTTTGGCCCTTAAAGTCGGTCTTGTCTCAGTCTCTTGTCACTCGTCTTGGTCTCGGTCTTGTCTCTTGGCCTTTAAAAGTCTCGGTCTCGGTCTTGTCTCGGTTTTGGCCTGATACACACACATAAGGACAGAATTAGAAATAATGACAATAACAGAAATAATAATAATAATAATAATAATAACTCTTAAAACATTTTCGACAGGGTTTACACATTGTGTCTCTACGGTAACTGCTGAACATTCTACCAGAGACATACATGTATGAACTGAATGTGCATCTGCTGTCATTAAATTTTTAATGTAATAAACTTTAGTTGATTATAAAATCTGTTTTTATGTGTTGTTAGGACACAGTCGCACTGTTCAGTCCTGCTCCACTCGCTCGTAGCCTAATTTTCATTCCCGTTGTCGCCGCATCTGTGATAAACCTGCACACGTCTGATCTGAAAACATCACGACACAAACACAGAACAGACTCACCTTCAGCAGAACATCCCTCTGTCACAGAAAGAACATCTATATTCCACTGAGTCACTGTGTCCTTTAGTAGAAGCTGAACCACATCAGCGACACAAGAGCATTTTTATTTTTTTTTTCTGCTCTTAGTTTATGCAAATGAGTCATGTGGTTTTAAGTTTAGATTTGTGAGATTTGTACAAATCTACATTAAACACATGATAATGTCAAACGGGCTGATGTGTCTCTAGAGTGTTTATGTTTATATGTCGTAAAGTTGAGTTTATTTATGCAGATTAGTAACAGTAATAATAATAATGAAAATGATACTTATATATAAACGTTAATGATAGTGTGAAAATAATATAATAATGAATTTAAATGAAAATACCTGAAGTTGAAGCTTTTCTCAGTAATTTTTAGGTGAGATTAAAAAAGAGATGAATTAGATTTATTAATTACAGATCATAATTAATTCATCTCTCAATTTTTTTAAATCTTCATTGTACTTCATTGTCATTGTACTATTGTTGTACTATTGTGTGGCCCGTGTGTGTGTGTGTGTGTGTGTGTGTGTGTGTGTGTGTGTGTGTGTGTGTGTGTGTGTGTGTGTGTGTGTGTGTGTGTGTGTGTGTGTGTGTGTGTGTGTGTGTGTGTGTGTGTGTGTGTGTCGGGGGTTTCTCGTACTGTGGGGATTAAAATCTATACACACACACACAGTCACATTGTTGGGACCTGCCTCTTCATGGGGATAGAAACGAGGTCCTCATTATGTACATACTTATTTTTTATTTATTTTTCATTGAATATTACGTTACATTTAATCAGCTCCACCAAACCTAGTACTAGTTTTGTGTTTTTTGAGCTCAGTTTTTAACATCGTATCAGGGGATTTGAAGTGCAGCTCAGAGGACTAAAGTAAGAGACCGTCGGATTGTGTGAAATTAGCTGTTTTCTTGTATCCATGGAGACCGAGCACGAGGCCAGAGCAGGGATCTCCAACCTCTAACTCTGGAGCTACGAGCAGCTCTCCACCCCCTTCCAAGTCGCTCGCCAAAGGGATTTATACATTAAAATCTGATTAATTCCCCTTGTAACTGTGTCATTTTGATGTGGGAACTTGTGCACTAATAAATGGATAATGGTCAGTGTTGGGAAATTTACTTTTAAAATGTAATCCCCTACAGATTACAGATTACATACACCAAAATGTAGTTTGTAACATAATCCATTAAATTACTTGAGGTGAGTAATGTAATCTGAATACTTTGGATTACTTGATTTGCTGTAGAGAAACAAAGACTAAGATTTCTTCCATAAAATGTTTTGTCTGACAATAAAAAGTCCAGATTTTACTGAACTAAATTAAAAATATTATTGATAGAAGAAGAAGAGACACGTCCACACAGCAGGATTTAGACCTGGTTTAGACCTGGTTTAGACCTGGTTTAGACCTGGTTTAGACCTGGTTTTAGACCTGGTTTTAGACCTGGTTTAGACCTGGTTTAGACCTGGTTTAGACCTGGTTTTAGACCTGGTTTAGACCTGGTTTAGACCTGGTTTAGACCTGGTTTAGACCTGGTTTAGACCTGGTTTAGACCTGGTTTAGACCTGGTTTAGACCTGGTTTAGACCTGGTTTAGACCTGGTTTAGACCTGGTTTTAGACCTGGTTTTAGACCTGGTTTAGACCTGGTTTTAGACCAGACCTGGTTTAGACCTGGTTTTAGACCTGGTTTTAGACCTGGTTTAGACCTGGTTTAGACCTGGTTTAGACCTGGTTTAGACCTGGTTTAGACCTGGTTTTAGACCTGGTTTAGACCTGGTTTAGACCTGGTTTAGACCTGGTTTAGACCTGGTTTAGACCTGGTTTTAGACCTGGTTTAGACCTGGTTTAGACCTGGTTTAGACCTGGTTTTAGACCTGGTTTTAGACCTGGTTTAGACCTGGTTTAGTGTCTGGCAATGAGTGGAATTACTGAAAAAAAAAAAAGTGAAAACAGGAAAATCCCTCTGTGTAATCCATTTACTTCAACAAAGTAACTGTAATCCAATTACCACTCACTGAAACAGTAACTGTAACTGAATACAGTTACTCATCATTTGTACTCTGATTACTCTGGTACATGTAATCTGTTACTCTCCAACACTGATAAAGGTTGATGGTTAATAGACATAACTGTGGCTCGTCTAAATCTCACCACGGCTCTTCTACTTTTTCAGTTTCTTGTGCTAAAACAAGCAGCTCTCTGGTATTTTCATTTTCTAACAGTTACTCACCAGAGGAACAAGGCTGGGGACCTCTGTTCTAGACGTCTGAGATGCTGCAGGGTTTGTTTTTTTTACGCCAAATATGAACTTCCAGAAGAAATACTCTGAGATGAGAAAATAAATTTGGAATGGTGAAAGTGAGGCTTTTGTTCCCCTGGCGCCCCCTGGAGGCTGCCCTGACTCAGACCTGCTGACCCTCCCTGACCAGATCCTCCTGAGAACCTGACCTGAAACACGAAGGGTCTGACTCACGCAGTGGAAATGTTGCTGCAGCAAAAGTTGAATTTCCCTCAGGATCAATAAACTCTCTTCCTCTTAAACCACCTCGTGCAAGATTCCAAGTGAAGCAATAACACTTTTAAAAGTTCAGAGACGAGTTTAAATAAGAGAAGGTGAAGGTGAAGGTGAAGCGCTTTCTGCTACGTCAAAGTTCCTCTCGTACCGGAGCCAGAACATGAACAACTTACTTGTTTTAAGGAGGAGATTGAGTGTGTTTACATGCACGTAAATAACCCGGTTATTCGCCATATCCAGGTTCTGTCAGTGTTCGTGTTACTGTGTTTACATGTTCACTGAGAAACAGAGACACTCATATCCACGTGTACATGATCAGATGGAGTGTCCCGGTTTCTTGACATAATCTTACAAATGCGCAGGTGCAAAAATTAACTTAAATCAATTTAATAAACCAGGAAAAATACAAACCGTGAGCTCCTTTAGCATAAGAAGCTAAGGAGCTACGAGATCTCCCACAATCCACTGTGCAGATTCTTCATTCAAATCTTCTGCATAAATAAACTCAACTTTACAACATATAAACCATAAACACTATAGACACATCAGCCCGTTTGATCAGATCATTCAGCTCTGATCACATTTGTTTACGTTTTACAGAAACAAAACTTAAGACCGTTTGGCTAATTAGCATAAACTGTTAGCGGCGATAAAAACAACTCGCTCCTTGTGCCGCTGATGTGATCAGTTTCTTTTGGACTAAATGACACGACTCTGTGGATTATGTGTGTTATTTCTGTGACAGAAGAGGTGCTGATGATGGTGAGTCTGTTCTGTGTGTGTGTTGTACAGGAGATAGTTCATGTTTTAGCTTTTCAGCGTCACACGAGTGCAGATTGTACATGTGCAGATTGTACATGTGCAGGTTTAGCAGGTTTAGTGCAGCTCTTTAATTTTACAGTCATTTCACTCGTTTGGTCACTTTATTTATGTTGGTCAATTTATTTTTGTCGCTACTGTTGTGGTGAAAAGACTGGAAAGTGTCTTTTGGACGCATGTGACTCAACTTTATGTTGCAGAAACCGGGATACTGCGTTTACATGCCACAGTATCCCGGTTACTATCAGAATAAACCAGCTACAGTAACACGGTTTCTAATAACCGGGATACTGAAACCGGGTTACTGCGTTTACATGCACCATCAAGAAACCGGGACACTCAAAAAACCCGATCATAACCGGGTTATTGATGTGCATGTAAACACACTCATTGAGAAGGAGAAGGACGAGGTTTTTGGTCGTGGTGTTTTGTGGTGAGTGGAGATGTGCTTCGCTTCAGTCACACAGAGTTCATGAACAATTTTCATATGACGAGAAGAGCGTTTGTGAACATCTGTGAGCGCCGACTTGTGCCGCTCTCGCGGGAGGAAACACATGTTCACCGGTCTGTTTCTGTGAACAGTCGCGTCGGCGTTGGGCTGTTTTGGCTTGTAACAGGAGCTTGTTACTGCACAATAACCATGTCCACTGTGTGATAACGTGTAGGTGGATGAATGTGACCTGACTGTTCAGACTGAAGTAGAGCCCGACCGATATGGATTTTGTTGTGGCCGATAAAATACAGATATAATGGGAGTTGGAGCTGCCGATATAATCGCCGATATATTTAGTGATGTAAAAATTCATTGTAAATCTTGAATTATTTTTTAAAAACTTAGGTTTGGCTCTGGTGGTTTTTAAACTGGGTTTATTTAGGCAACATTTATTGTTCTTCTGCCTCTTTACATGATATGTCCTAGAACTAAAGCAGGACTAAAGCAGAACTGAACCAGGACTGAACCAGGACTGAACCAGGACTGAACCAGGACTGAACCAGAACTGAACCAGGACTGAGTGTCGGGACTCGGTCTCTGTCTCTCTCCGTCTCTCGAGCCCAAGATTAGTCCTGGTTTATTTATTTTATGCTGAATATATTTATGCATGTTTTTGTTTTACCCTATGCACACGCAGATTTTTGAAAGTTTCGTCTTGAGCCGCTGTCAAACTCCCACGAGTCTGAGAGACGTGAAGAGAAAAAAAGTGAGAGAAAGAGAAAACACGACTCCCAATAAGGAGCCGGCTCTCGTTGTTCACTTCAAAGAGCCGGATCTAAGAGTCACTTTGTTCACGACCGACTCATCACTACTAGAGAGTAAAGAAACAATCGCCTTTAGCCTTTAGTCGTAAATGCTGCGCCGCGGTAATTAAATATATGCGCAAATTTCATCGTTCACACGTCTGTTCACAGCTCATTTACATCAGTGCAGGTCCAGTCACAAATATACAAACAATAATCACTTTACAATCGACCAATAGAAAACAGACTGTTTATGTTTATGTGCAGGAGCTACAGCAGATAATCGTTAACCAATCAGAACGAATCAAAACCAGCTTCAAAGTCGACATATTTCAACACTCAGCCTCACACAGGCTCCTCCCACATCACACAGGCTCCTCCCACATCACAAGTCTGAACTAATAAATGTCCTTTTAATCCAGACTCAAACCGATTGTCCGTAAAAAGAAAATAATGTCAGTGTTGCACATGGATCTGTGTGTGTGTGTGTGAGTGTAAACAAACACACGTGACTCTGTGGTGTGTTCAGGGACAGTACGACACACACACACACACACACACACACACACACACAAATGACTCTGCAGATAAATACTGATGCAGAGTCACATATTAACACATTTATCTGTCTGTAAATTGGATTAAATGAACAGAATGTAGGAGTCAAAGATTTATAATGAGGTATAACATGCCCACGCGAAATATCGGCAAGAATATTGGCCGATAATATCAGCCAACCGATATATTGGTCGGGCTCTAGACTGAAGTCACATGTCAAAAGATCAGATATGTATCAGTTTCAGGAGCACATATCCAAGTGTCCTGGGTCACATTTGAAAATATCAGATCTGTGTGGTTCAGACTGACATTAAAAGATCAGATACAGGAACATAGAGACAAAAAATGGGATTTGGGTCACTTCAGGCTGCAGTGTGAACGTAGCCTTAAAAGGTAGAAAGCTCTGAAAAGTTGATTTTGCATGAGATGGGCCCTTTGTCTAAATCAGACTTGGAGAAACGTATCCATGTGTTTGTCTCCAGTAGGTTAGATACTGTAATGTTCTGCTCACTGGTCTCTCCAAACGAGCTGTGAGACGCTGCAGAACATCCAGAACTCCAGAACATCCAGAACATCCAGAACATCAACATCAGAACATCCAGAACATCCAGAACATCCAACATCCAGAACATCCAGAACATCCAGCAGAACATCCAGAACATCCACAACATCCAGAACATCCACAACATCCACAACATCCAGAACATCCACACAACATCCAGAACATCCACAACATCCACAACATCCAGAACATCCAGAACATCCAGAACATCCAGAACATCCAGCAGAACGCTGCAGCTCGGGTCCTGACTCGAACCAGGAAGTACGAGCACATGTGTCCTGGTCTCAGGTCTCTGCTCTGGCTCCTGTGGCTCAGAGACTTTAAAGCGTCTCTGTTTGTACAAGTGTCTCCACGACCGAGCACCAAAGTCCATCTGTGACATGTTAGTGTCATATGAACATCTCACACTCTGAGGAGCTCAGGGACCAACTCCTGCTGGTGCCAGAGTCACGACTAAACAAGGGGAGTCAGAGTTTCAGGTTCATGCAGCTAAAACCTGGAACAGTCTGAACATGTGAGACAGACTCTTCTGTGACGCTGTTTAAATCCAGACTCTAAACATTTCTGTTTAACTGTGCAAATAACTGAAAGGTTTTCATTCCGCACTCTTCTCTCCAATTTATGTCTCTCTTTTTTCATTTTAATCTTCATGATTATTTATGTTTTGATTTGTTTTTATTATGATTTTAATGTATTTCTTATTCAGTAAAACACTTTGAATTACTTTGTGTACGAATTGTGCTGTACAAATAAACTTGCCTTTGCCTTTAACGTTAAATGGAAATGAATGGAAGTTGATGTAATGTCCGCAGAAACCCAACGTGTGTGTGTGTGTGTGTGTATGTGCATGTGTGTGTGTGTGTGTATGTGCATTGTGTGTGTGTGTGTGTGTGTGGAGGGGGGGGGTCTCGTCCTGTCCTCTGCGTTTCCACGGTTACAACAATAGCTGCAGAAGAAGAGGAAGTGTCCCTCACAAACACATCGGGGAATCAGTCTGTGCTGCTCGATCCGGACTCGACTCACGGTGCAGAAAATCCCGCTTCCCGCTCCCGCTTCCTCTCCGCCCCCCCCCCCCCCCCCCCCCGAGCTCCAGGCTCCGCCCCCAGGCCTATAATTTCCTCCCGAACACACCTGTCCTTCGTCTTTGTCTTGAAGCTGTTATTGTGCAGCGTGAAAATGACAGTGACTTGAGTTTCTTTCGCGACATGATTTTACAGGTGATATTTACCGCTGACATTCTTTTGTTCTTGCGAGGAATAACGTCTTCAAACGAAAAAAAAAAACAAATCACCAGAAAACTTCAAAGTCATAAAAAATTAAATAAAAAATATAAAAAAATTTAATCAGTCCTGGTTTAAACCTGGTTTAGTCTTGGAAGTCCTGGTTCAGTCCTGGTTTAGTCCTAAAATTTTTAACCTGGGATGTGGTTTAGTCCTGGTTTAATCTGGTTAAATTAACCTGGTTTAGTTTAGGTTTAGTCCTGGTTTAAGTTTAGTCCTGTTTAGTCCTGGTTTAGTCTGGTTTCTGGTTTAGTCCTGGTTTAGACCTGGTTTAGTCCTGGTTTAGTCCTGTTTAGACCGGTTTAGTCCTGGTTTAGACCTGGTTTAGACCTGTTTACTGGTTTAGTCCTGGTTTAGTCCTGTTTAGTCCTGGTTTAGACCTGGTTTAGTCCTGGTTTAGACCTGGTTTAGTCCTGGTTTACCTGGTTTAGACCTGGTTTAGACCTGTTTAGTCCTGTTTAGTCCTGGTTTAGTCCTGGTCCTGGTTTAGTCCTGTTTAGTCCTGGTTTAGTCCTGTTTAGTCCTTGTTTAGTCCTGGTTTAGACCTGGTTTTAGTCCTTGTTTAGACCTGGTTTAGACCTGGTTTAGTCCTTGTTTAGTCCTGGTTTAGACCTGGTTTAGACCTGGTTTAGACCTGGTTTAGACCTGGTTTAGTCCTTATATAATTTGATCCTCAGGTGTCTCAGAGTGAATCTGTGGATCCGACTCGTCTTTTTTTCCAGACTCACACTTGGGAAACTCTCCGCGCTCCTCGAGTCTGAGCTGGAGACGTCAGCTGCTCCGAGTCTGACGCTGCGAGAGAAAAACCAACGCTTAAAACGATAAAATTAGAACAAAAAAAAAAAAAAAAAAAAGAAAAGTGTCGTCTCAGAACAGCGGCTCTAATCTTCGCTCCTTTGTCCTGTCGACGTCAAATCTCCGACAGAAACATTTGAAACGCTCTGTCCTGTTTTTTATTTTTATTTTATTTGGAACCAGGGGCCAATACAAGCAGCAGATCAGAGTTCATGAGGTGTGGGCGGAGATAGGGGGTAGGTGAAAACAGACATTTTCACTCAGGATTCAAACATGTTTCTAAACTCACCTGTGAACAGAAGTGTGTGTTTCACACGTGCGCGGTTAAAACTGTTAAAACTGTTTAAAGCTGTGATTGTTTTTGTTCTAAACTCTTGAATGACGAGAATCACACTCGCCTCATTTACATATTTCATATTTATTTTGCTTCTACTTTACATATTTACATAATGTTCATATTTCATCATTTTATCCTGACAAGAACCGAATCTGAATCAAAGAGACTGTCAATCATCTGACACGTGCACGCTCACACGTGCACACTCATATACGTGCACACACTCATGCACAGTTCCTCGTGCACGCTGACTTGTGCACACTCCCTTCCATGCACACTCACACATGCACTGTCCCTCACGTGCACTCTCCCTCACGTGCACACTCCCTCACGTGCACACTCCCTCACGTGCACACTCTCTCACGTGCACACTCCCTCACGTGCACTCTCCCTCACGTGCACACTCCCTCACGTGCACACTCCCTCACGTGCACACTCCCTCACGTGCACACTCCCTCACGTGCACGCTGACTTGTGCACACTCCCTCACGTGCACTCTCCCTCACGTGCACACTCCCTCACGTGCACGCTGACTTGTGCACACTCCCTCACGTGCACTGACTGTGCACACTCACTCTCCCACGTGCACGCTGACTTGTGCACACTCCCTCACTCCACTCACACGTGCACTCTCCCTCACGTGCACTCTCCTCACATGCACTCTCCCTCACGTGCACTCTCCCTCACGTGCACGCTGACTTGTGCACACTCCCTCACGTGCACGCTGACTTGTGCACACTCTCTCACGTGCACACTCCCTCACATGCACACTCACACATGCACTCTCCCTCACGTGCATGCTCCCTCACGTGCACTCTCCCTCACATGCACGCTCCCTCACGTGCACTCTCCCTCACGTGCACGCTCCCTCACGTGCACTCTCCCTCACGTGCACTCTCCCTCACGTGCACTCTCCCTCACGTGCACGCTCCCTCACGTGCACTCTCCCTCACGTGCACTCTCCCTCACGTGCACTCTCCCTCACATGCACTCTCCCTCACGTGCACTCTCCCTCACGTGCACTCTCCCTCACGTGCGCGCCCCCTCGTGCGCTCGGGCGTCTCATTGTTCCTCAGAGGAAGTGTGAGTGTGGGCGGGGCCGGCACCACCTGTGGCTCAGCGGGGCCCCCATCTGCCCGTGAGCCTGGGGGAGGCTGTGATTGGACGTAATGACTCGACGAGAGCCAATGATGGATCACGATCACATGATGGATCACATGGATCACATGATGGATCACATGATGGATCATGGTTTATTATGGACGGGTTCTCCGGGTCCCACCGGCAATCACACACGGATTCACACACACACACAACACACACACACACACACACACACACACACACACACACACACACACAACACACACACACACACGATTCACACACACACACACGATTCACAACAACACACAGACACACACACACACACAATTTCACTCAAACACAGAGAAGAGCTCATGGCAAACATTCCAATATTACAATGTCACTTTCACGTTAAAGATACAGTGTGTAACTTTTCACCTGCATGTGCTTGTCTCCATGGAGATGTTATTGCTCGCCTCTCACAGATGATCTGACCTGGAGCTTGTATCACATACAGAATCTGTAATGGGGCAAGACACAGTTTGCTCAAATACATGAGTAAAAAAATCAACACGGAGCCTGTGTTCAGAGGTTGTGTTCAGGTGTTCAGAGGTTCAGATGTTCAGATGTTTAGATGTTCAGATGTTTAGATGTTCAGTGTTCATGTTTCAGATGTTCAGATGTTCAGATGTTTAGATGTTTAGATGTTCAGATGTTCAGTTCAGATGTTTAGTTGATGTTCAGATGTTCAGTTTTAGATGTTAGATGTTCAGATGTTCAGATGTTTAGATGTTTAGATGTTTAGATGTTAGATGTTCAGACATGTTCAGAATGTTTCAGATGTTCAGATGTTCAGATGTTTAGATGTTTAGATGTTCAGATGTTTAGATGTTCAGATGTTCAGATGTTTAGATGTTCAGATGTTCAGATGTTCAGATGTTTAGATGTTCAGATGTTTAGATGTTCAGGATGTTAGATGTTCAGATGTTCAGATGTTCAGGTGTTCAGATGTTCAGATGTTCATCAGATGTTCAGATGATGTTTGATGTTCAGAGGTGTTCAGATGTTCAGTGTTCAGATGTTCAGATGTTCAGAGGTTCAGAGGTGGAGATGTTCAGATGTTTTAGATGTTTAGATGTTTAGTTCATGTTCAGATGTTCAGATGTTTAGATGTTCAGATGTTCAGATGTTTAATGTTTAGATGTTCAGATGTTCAGATGTTTAGATGTTAGATGTTCAGATGTTAGATGTTGTTTCTGTTTAGATGTTTAGATGTTCAGATGTTCAGATGTTTAGATGTTCAGATGTTCAGATGTTCAGATGTTCAGATGTTCAGATGTTCAGATGGAGCTGTGTTAAATGGAGCCTTGTTCAGATGTTTCAGTCAGATCTATGTTGAAGCGTTCGGTGTGAAAGTGTAAACTCCGCAGACGTGTGAGTGGGATATGGAGTAAGAAGCTGTCAAAAATATTCGTGCGCATCAAATAGAAATCCGTGCATATTTGGCTGTAGTTGCGCATAAAATAAATATCTGTAAACTCTCAAATGAGTCCAGTCGTACATAAAATATATTGTGTGTATTTTATCCATCAGAATACGAATTGAAAAATTACGACGTCATGAATTACAATCACGAAATGAAAATTTACGATTACGCTTTCATCAGTACGAATACGAATTCACAGACGGAACTTTATTGTCAAAAATACGTCATCACTTCACAGACATTATTCATCGAGCAGAAGAAACATCGATCAAGATCAAGACTGAGCAGCTCAAGTTTGTATCAGAGTAAAAACAGAGTAAAAGCACAAGAAGCTACAACAGAACAACAAGTGGGTTCATTAAAATCTATTGTAAAAATGTCTTGAATTCGGGAACCGAACGCTGCTGTATAATATTGTGTAGAAACACCTCCTTTGAACGGGAAATTGCACCTATATGTTAGAAAACATAGTGGAGCCAGTTGGAAACATCAGACGTAACGTTCTCCCAGGGATCATTAACAAATATCAGGTTCTCTGTATGTTTAGATTAAAACATTCACGACTACAGCCACAGCGAGCATCAGTCAGTCTGAACCTTCAGCTGCATTTCTTGCATGAAATGCCACCAAAAGTTCCTCGGTCCTGTCCTGGTTACAGACGTCACAGCTAATGAAATGTTTACACATTACAGTTTAATGCAGCTTCCAGCATCAATTAATGTTCGTGTTTACAGGCAACACCTTGGTATGTTTACAGTATTTACCGGTAAGTTTAACGTCACCGTGACGTGGATGGATTTGCTCATTATAACCCATTATAACTCATGTATAACCCATTATAACTCATGTATAACCCATTATAACTCATGTATAACCCATTATAACTCATGTATAACCCATTATAACTCATGTATAACCCATTATAACTCATGTATAACCCATTGTCTGAAATGCAGCTGAAGTGAAGACTGACTGATGCTCGCTGTGGCTGGAGCGTGATGTTTTAATCTAAACATACAGAGAACCTGATATTTGTTAATGATCCCTGGGAGAACGTTACATCTGATGTTTCCAACTGGCTCCACTCTGTTTTTCTAACATATAGGTGCAATTTCCCGTTCAGAGGAGGTGTTTCTACACAATATTATAAAGCAGCGTTCGGTTCCCGAATTCAAGACATTTTTACAATAGATTTTTAATGAACCCACTTGTTGTTCTGTTGTAGCTTCTTGTGCTTTTACTCTGTTTTTACTCTGATACAAACTTGAGCTGCTCAGTCTTGATCTTGATCGATGTTTCTTCTGCTCGATGAATAATGTCTGTGAAGTGATGACGTATTTTTGACAGTAAAGTTCCGTCTGTGAATTCGTATTCGTACTGATGAAAGTGTAATCGTAAATTTTCATTTCGTGATTGTAATTCATGACGTCGTAATTTTTCAATTCGTATTCTGATGGATAAAATACACACAATATATTTTATGTACGACTGGACTCATTTGAGAGTTTACAAATATTTATTTTATGTGCAACTACAGCCAAATATGCACAGATTTCTATTTTATGCGCACGAATATTTTTGACAGCTTCTTACTCCATAGTTTGAGCTCCGTCTGCTCAGAGCTCAGAATAACAGTCGAGTGTGAAGCTGCTGCTCCGGGGGGAAGTGCGCTGCTAAAGAGCACAACCCCCGGAGTCTCACTCTGAACTGAACGCCTTTTAGACACACACACACACACAGACGACACACACACACACACACACACACAGACACACACACACACACACACACAGACGACACACACACACACACACAGAGACACACACACACACACACACACACACACACACAGACACACACACACACACACAGACGACACACACACACACACACACACAGAGACGAACACACACACACACACACACACAGACGACACACACACACACACACACACACAGACACACACACACACACACACACACAGAGACGACACACACACACACACACACAGAGAGACGACACACACACACACACACAGACGACACACACACACACACAGAGACGACACACACACACACACACACACAGACGACACACACACACACACAGAGACGACACACACACACACACAGAGACGACACACACACACACACACACATACACACACAGACGACACACACACACAGACGACACACACACACACACACGACACACACACACACACACAGAGACGACACACACAGATTTAAAGACGCACTGTGGAGTTTTTCTGTGAGTCCATCTCTTCTTTGTCGTCATGAACACAGTTTTGTCGTTCAGCCTGATATGTTCCACAGTGCAGCATTAATATCACTTTTATATTAGTTTGTTTAATAATGTCTGTGTGTTTGTGTGTGTATGTGTGTGTGTGTCTGTGTCTGTGTGTGTGTGTGTGTGTCTGTGTCTGTGTGTGTGTGTGTGTGTGTGTGTGTGTGTGTGTGTGTGTGTGTGTGTGTGTGTGTGTGTGTGTGTGTGTGTGTGTGTGTGTGTGTGTGTGTGTGTGTGTGTGTCTGTGTCTGTGTGTGTGTGTGTGTGTGTGTGTGTGTGTGTGTGTGTGTGTGTGTCTGTGTCTGTGTGTGTGTGTGTGTGTGTGTGTGTGTGTGTGTGTGTCTCTGTGTGTGTGTGTGTCTCTGTGTGTGTGTGTGTCTGTGTGTGTGTGTGTGTCTCTGTGTGTGTGTGTGTGTGTGTGTCTGTGTGTGTGTGTGTGTGTGTGTGTGTGTGTGTCTCTGTGTGTGTGTGTGTGTGTGTGTGTGTGTGTGTGTCTCTGTGTGTGTGTGTGTGTGTGTCTGTGTGTGTGTGTGTGTGTGTGTGTGTGTCTCTGTGTGTGTCTCTGTGTGTGTGTGTGTGTGTGTGTGTGTGTGTGTCTGTGTGTGTATTTTTTATGTCTGTGTATTTTCATATTTTAAGAACATAAATCGTATTCTGCTGACAGATCATTTAATTTACTCAAATCATGATAAAACTTTCTTAATTCAAGTCGTCTTAACTTTTTATTATATTTTTTGCAGCTCATGCGACACATTTGACATTTTCACAGTTTTGAGGATTAAAATGTTTTAGTTTCATATGAACTTTGCACAAGAAGATGTGGTTTAACAAAGACTTTTAGTATCACAGACATGATTTAGCCTTTATTTTTATTGAACGGTATCGAATCAATTTGAAATATATCGTATCGAATTGTAAGTTCACTGTATCGAAATATGTATCGTATCGTGGCCTGTGTATCGAGGTATGTATCGTATCGGCAATTTCTTAATGATACCAGCCCTCGTTCTGATGCCTCCTGGACGTGTCCCTCAGGAGGTGTTCATGTCCCAGCGGGAGGAGGAGACCCAGGACACACTGGAGGGACGATGTCTCTGGACTGGACTGGGAACACCTCAGGTCCCACTGGAGGAGCTGGAGGAAGTGTCTGGGGTGAGGGAAGTCTGAGAGTCCCTGTTTAGACTGATGCTCCCGAGACCCGACCCCAGAGAAGAAGAAGAACATGGATGGATGGAATAAGGCGACTGAACCGGACCAGACATTTACCTCAAGTCTGTCGTGATCTTAGACAAGACGGACGTCTACCTGAGACATGTTTTTATCTTCTTTAGCCCAAACTGCCCCTGACAAAGTGCTGGTTCCACAGACGAGAGCCTCCGACGGCGTCTTGCAATCCTGTTTTACGGCAGATACACATTCAGCTCGTCGTTCAGGTTCAGCGGGGAGTTTATAAAATAAAATCTCCTTTTTGGGATGTCGATTGGTGCATCCAAAGGCACAAAAGGAATGTTACTGTAGGTTTATTGTTATGAAAAGCGAGCGCCGGGTTGGAGCAAACATCCCCAACGTGAAAGTCACGTGATCAGTGATGAAAGCTGAAAATCATCCTAGACTCCGCTCTGCATCTGCGTTTGTATCAAGTCATGTGTGATGTCACCAACTACTTAAAATCACCACTGGCCACTGGACGCAGCACGAACTTAGATTTAGGAATTTTTGACCAGAAAACTGCAAAGTTACGTAGTTTTCTCTAAAGTTCCCAAAAAAGCCCAGGACCAGAGCTGTTAAACTCACGTACATAGAGTACTTTTACCATTTTTACCTTAAAGACACAAACCAGATTTTATTTTCCTCTTGGCCGCTCCCTGTTTTCTAATCAGGTGTGGGGCTCCATCTACTGGCAGCCGAGGGAATTACCATGCAGAAAAAAATCTACTGTTAGATTATAGTAAACATGCCCCAGTGTGAATGTAGAGCAAGAATGAAAGAGCAAAAAAGAGATTTGACGGAACAAATGATCAAAATGAGTCCGTCTGTGTTCACTTCCTACGTCCATTTATATAAACGGTCTGTGGTCAGAGCTGAGAGGGATGGAGGGATGAGGGATGGAGGGATGGAGGAAGTGATGGAGGGAGGGATGGAGTGTAGACGTCCCTGGGGCCCCTGGCTTTAGCAGACACTCATTAGCAGCTCATTAGGACAGAGTGCAGTGGCCCCGGGGCCCGTGAACTAATCTGATCAACTCAGACACACAAACCTGAACAGACCCTGAGAGACCGAGACCTGGACCTGGACCTGGACCTGGACAGACCTGAGAGACTGAGACCTGGACCTGGACCTGGACAGACCTGGACCTGGACAGACCTGGAATTGGACCTGGACCTGAGACCTGACAGACCTGGACAGACCTGGACCTGGACCTGGACAGACCTGACAGACCTGGACAGACCTGGACCTGGACAGACCTGGACAGACCTGGACAGACCTGGACAGACCTGGACAGACCTGGACAGACCTGGACCTGGACCTGGACCTGGACTGACCTGGACAGACCTGGACAGACCTGGACAGACCTGGACCTGGACAGACCTGGACAGACCTGGACCTGGACCTGGACCTGGACCTGGACCTGGACCTGGACAGACCTGGGACCTGGACCTGGACAGACCTGGACCTGGACCTGGACAGACCTGGACCTGGACCTGGACCTGGACAGACCTGGACAGACTTTCTGAAGCAGACATCGCAGACGTGTTTCTTTTATTAAGTCATTTTAATTTGAATATTGAGATTTATTTTCTGGTGGAGGCTCCGTCAAACACTTTTCTCTGATGTTGTTGCTTCGTCTAGAACTCGGCTCTTGAAAGTTCTTCAGGCCAGAAACCCCCAAACTGATGTAGAACTGGAGCAGGGACCCAAACCTGATGTAGAACTGGAGCAGGGACCCAAACCTGATGGAAACTGGGCCTAGTGTCGTGTACAAACAGCTGCTCTGTTGTTGTACGTTCAGCACTGGGGGAATATTTCATCAAAGTCGCTTAAAAAGTCCAGGTTTATCCTGAAATCCTGAGCTGAAACTAGCTAGTTTAGTCCTATTTTTAGACCTGGTTTAGACCTGGTTTAGACCTGGTTTAGACCTGGTTTAGTCTTGGTTTAGTCCTGGTTTAATCTTGGTTTAGTCTTGGTTTAGACCTGGTTTAGTCCTGGTTTAGTCTTGGTTTAGTCCTGGTTTAATCTTGGTTTAGATCTGGTTTTAGACCTGGTTTAATCTTGGTTTAGTCTGGTTTAGTCTTGGTTTAGATCTGGTTTTAGACCTAGTTTTATCTACCTGGTTTATTCCTTTGTCTGGAATGTTCCACAGTACGGCATTAAACCTTTCTATCTCCATGGAGACCAAACCAGAAGTTATAGGTCAGATCTGTGGAGAGGCGACGCTGCTCATAGTCAGAATGTCTGTTTTTCACAGTATTTTCGAGGTTTAGTCCTGGTTTAGTCTTGGTTTAGACCTGCTTTAGTCCTGTTTTAGTCCTCTTTTTAGACATGGTTTTAGACCTGGTTTTGGGCCTGGTCTAGACCTGATTTAGACCTGGTTTAGTCCTCTTTTTAGTCTTGGTTTAGTCCTGGTTTAGATCTGGTTTAGTCTTGGTTTAGTCCTGGTTTAGTCTTGGTTTATTCTTGGTTTAGTCCTGGTTTAGTCTTGGTTTAGTCTTGGTTTAGTCCTGGTTTAGTCCTTGGTTTAGTCCTGGTTTAGTCCTGGTTTAGTCTTGGTTTAGTCCTGGTTTAGTCCTGGTTTAGTCTTGGTTTTAGTCTTGGTTTAGTTTAGTCTGGTTTAGTCCTGGTTTAGTCTTGGTTTAGTCCTGGTTTAGTCTTGGTTTAGTCTTGGTTTAGTCTTCTGGTTTGGTTTAGTCCTGGTTTAGTCTGGTTTAGTCCTGGTTTAGTCCTGGTTTAGTCTTGGTTTAGTCTGGTTTAGTCTTGGTTTAGTCCTGGTTTAGTCCTGGTTTAGTCCTGGTTTAGTCTTGGTTTAGTCTTGGTTTAGTCCTGGTTTAGTCTTGGTTTAGTCCTGGTTTAGTCCTGGTTTAGTCTTGGTTTAGTCTGGTTTAGTCTTGGTTTAGTCCTGGTTTAGATCTGGTTTAGTCCTGGTTTAGTCCTGGTTTAGTCTTGGTTTAGTCTTGGTTTAGTCCTGGTTTAGTCCTGGTGTTTCGAGTTATTTTTGATCTTTAAAACCTCCTGTGTGAATAAATGTAAAGTCGAGCTGTTTAAAGTCACACTGCGGAACATTTTTAAGCTGAGTAACGACGTCTCCACAGAAACAAGCGGGAAAAGTTCCACAGTGCGTCTTTTAAATGTCAGATACGAGCGCGCGGGCGTCAGACTCGCGGCAGGTCGACGTTAACTTCCCCCGCGGCCGTTTTGTAAACGTGAAAAATGCTCCTCGGGGTTTTTAAAGACACATTTCCCGCCGACATCAGAACCACATCTCATCTCCTCTTCATTACGTTTATTACTCGTCTCCGCGGCGACAGAACTCTCCCCTCGCCGCCGCCGCCGCCGCGCCGCCGCACCGCCGCCGCCGCCGCCGCCGCCACCGCCGCCGCCGCCGCCTCTTTCCTCGTGTCCCCCGCGCGACGCATAATTGTGTCATTACCGTCGGAAACAAGCGTCACCCCGATGGTTCCCGGCGAGAAAATGAAAATCAGAGTCCAGATAAAAACGCTCCACGATTAATTTCATATTTACTCGTTTATTTTTATCCACGCGGCGACGGGAGTGTGGGCGGGGCGGACGGCGGACGGACAGGGGCGGGGTGACAGGGCGGACAGGGCGGACAGGGCGGACAGGGGCGGACAGGGGCGGACAGGGACGGACAGGGGCGGACAGGGGCGGACAGGGGCGGACAGGGGCGGACAGGGCGGACAGGTGCAGGGTGTTGGTTTATTGATAAGATGAGTTCAGAAGTTCATTTTACGTTTTTTTTTTTTTTTTTTTCCAGTATTTCGTTTTATTGATGAGAGTCTGAGTGATTCTGTCTGTGTCCTGCAAAAAAAATCTATTTTCTTTATTATTTGTCTCCAAAACCAAAATGAAAAAACAGATAATGATTGATGATGATGATGATGATGACCAAGACTAAACCAGGACTAAACCAAGACTAAACCAGGACTAAACCAAGACTAAACCAGGTCTAAACCAGGACTAAACCAGGACTAAACCAAGACTAAACCAGGTCTAAACCAAGACTAAACCAGGTCTAAACCAAGACTAACTAGACCTGTTTTAGTCTTGGTTTAGTCTTTTTAGACAGGGCAGATCCAGTTTAATTTCCTT
>NW_026571447.1:40596814-40614314 GCF_026225935.1 Boleophthalmus pectinirostris
GTTTTTTATGTTAAACATGTGTGAATGAAACAAAACACAACAGAACAGAACATAAATCAGAAAATAGCATCAAATGGTCCCTTTAAGATTTTATTGAGAGAAAAAAAAAATCTTAGACTAAGATAAATTTTATTGATGCACAAAAGAAATTATTTGGACACATCACAATATATTATAATAAAATTAAGTAATAATAAACTCTAAAAAAAATAAGTAGCAAGAGACAGGCGTCAAATAAGACATAATTCTAAAAATGTATACGAAAAATAAAATAAATTTAGAAATAAAATAACAAAAATATATCTCAGTTATATAAGAGGTGCAAAAAATATATGTTGATTAACAGGACAATCATAAGGACGAGTTGTTGTACAGTTGTAGGGAGTATTATCTGTTACATAAGGGCGAGTTGTCGTACAGTTGTAGGGAGTATTATCTGTTACATAAGGGCGAGTTGTTGTACAGTTGTAGGGAGTATTATCTGTTACATAAGGGCGAGTTGTTGTACAGTTGTAGGGAGTATTATCTGTTACATAAGGGTGAGTTGTTGTAGTTGTAGGGAGTATTATCTGTTACATAAGGGCGAGTTGTTGTAGGGAGTATTATCTGTTACATAAGGGCGAGTTGTTGTAGGGAGTATTATCTGTTACATAAGGGCGAGTTGTTGTACAGTTGTAGGGAGTATTATCTGTTACATAAGGGTGAGTTGTTGTACAGTTGTAGGGAGTATTATACCATGAATGTAGTCCTGTATCTCTCACAGTTTGAGCAGAGTTGTGATGATATGTTGTGGTCACACAGATGTATATTTCCTGACCTTCTCGTTCTCGTTCAGGTGGGACGTCGACTCTTCGTCTGTCGTCGGTGAGGGAGGTGCCCGCTCAGCTCCAGGACCTGTACCAGCAGGGTTTCGTCCTGGCGGCGCTGCACCCCTTCCTCCAGCCCTGCGCCCGCGGAGCCGACAGCCCCGAGCACCAGCTGTACCGCGCCATCCTGGTGCGCCACGGAGACGGGTGAGTCACACGTTTCCATCGAACTGAAACGCAAAAACAGTCTTAATGTGCGGTTTATGGACGTGGCTTTGCTGCTGATCAGGGATGTAACGGTTTCCAAATGTTTCTGAACGATGTTTTCACGATACGCTTCTCATGATTCGATATTTATTGTGATATTTTGTGGAGGTGTGAACTGTGCTGTGTTCTCTACTTTTGCTTTTTCCTTTTAAAACGACCCAAAAAACTATGATTTAAAAGTGTTAGAACAGTGATTTCTTCTTGTCGTCTGCACTGAAACGGAGCAAAGGATCATGGTCTTTGTAGTTCTGTCTGTTATTTTATTGGAGTCTTGTAGTTCGATTTATTGTGATGATCCATGATATTATTGTGAAACCTTGAATCACGATATTTTATTGTTACGTCCGTACTGCTGGTTAAGGCTGAGAATCACAGGGTCCCTCATGATTCGATACGATACGATACGATATTATCACAATATGGGGATCGATGCGATAATTAATATGTTGCAGATAGAACATGTGTCTTCAACATATATAATGCATCGGTAACACTTTATAATAACTACACCTTATTTAGCCTTAATAAAGCATGAACAAAGGCTTAATTAATAATGAACAAAGACTTAATTAATAATGACTCACACTTAGTAACTACTTAATTACTACCTTAATTAGCACTTGCACTTAATTTGCCTGTGCTGTAAATAGTTACTCATAATTATTTCATACTTAATTACTCATGAACTAACCATTTAAGCATTTATTAATCATTAGTAAACTGTGAGATAATGATTTACTAATAATGTAGTGCAATGATCATTCAGGCAGCTGTTATCTGTTAGTTAAGTCTTTTTGAGAGCTTTTCTAAAGTGAAGACTAATTATCCTTTATTAAACATTTACTAAGCGTGAATCATTATTAATTAAGTCTTTGTTCATGCTTTATTAAGGCTAAATAAGGTGTAGTTATTATAAAGTGTTACCAGTGCATCTTTACAGATCATTATTCATTCACTCCAGACCCAGTGGTGGTAAACTACTATTGTAGCCACAGTTGCCCTGGGACAAACTGACGGAAGCGAGGCTGCCAATCTGCACCATCGGTCCCTCCGACCACCACCAACACACACACACACACACACACACACACACGCGCACACACACACACACACACACACACGCACACACACACACACACACACACACACACTTTCATATTAAGGCAATGTGGGTGAAGTGTCTTGCCTAAGGACACAACAACAGTTTTTTTTGTGTGTGTCTGGCTCCTCCTGTGGCTCCTGATTTTCCCAGAGTCTCCATCCAAGAACTAACCAAGCCCGACCTCTGACCTTCTGAGATCTGACGGGATCAGGGTTTGAGAAGCCGGTGTGGCCACAAACTTAACAATCGAGGTGAAAAAATAGAAAACAAACAAACAAACAAACAAACAAACAAACAAGAACACCTCTCCCACCTCTAACAGTAACACTACTACTAATAATGATGAAAAACACTTTCTGTATTGACTCGTTACAAACAATAATCGTAGCACTATAAACTATTTGTGCCATGAAGTGCTTTTTTTACAATACAATTTCACTTCTACTCACCTCAAGTGTAATTATCGTCCTTCTTCCAACTTAAAGCCGTTGTTTGATTAATACTTTAAAATGGTAAATTCGTTGGCAGTGCTGTAAAACTCCTTTAAACTATTTCACAGTTTAACTCCGCACACTGAAACAGAAACTTTTTCTTGTTCTCTGTGTTGTGGGTTGACTGAATGAAACATATTTTGAAGAAAAAACAAATACATTTTAGCAACAATATCTTTGTTAAACCATGATTTGTGCAGCGTTCTTATGAAAAGCACTGATTTTAATCATCAAAACAGTGAATTTGTCAGGTGTGTCGCATAAACAAGTTTCCTTCCAATATTTTGTTTTAATTATTGTTATATTTTGGCTCCTTTCTGGTTCGTTTGGCTTATTCTTGGGTTGTCATTTTTGTTAAATATTCGAGTTTTTATTTGTCTTTATAAATTTGTTGTGTTGATGTTTGTTCAGCTGATGAAGATTGTTCAAAATATCACAGAAATTATGAAAAAAAAAGAAAAGCTGAACAAAACTATAGTGCAGTCACAAAAATATTTACCAAAAGATACAAAAATAATTCTCTTTCCGATACTTAACGATACCGTCTGTCCAAATCTAGTGTCACGATATTTTGATATTTTTGCGCTCCTCTTCTGCTGCTGATGTAACAATTCTGGCAAATTTATGGTTGTATGAAACTGTAAAGACGTCTGTATAAACACTTTAGAGTGACATCGCGCTGGGGGGGTCTGCATGTGCGTATATATGCAATGTTCAGCTGTTACCATGGAGACACAATGCACATATTAACAAACAGCATGATTCAGCTTTGAGAACTCAAGGAAAAAAAATACAAAATGGATTTAAACATATTTTCAGAGTCTGGTGGAATCTAATATCGGAGCAGATCCTGAAAAATGAGCTGGAAATGTTAAAGCTTCAGCAAATCTCCTGGTCGGGATTTTAATTTGATGTAATAATGTCTCATAACGTTGGAAGTTTTCTTCACACGGAGCTGTCGAGTCGAGCTGTGAAGGAGAAATAACAGTTACATAACACAATTTTATCTCTGTGTGTGAGAAGTTTCACTGTTTTTATGGAAATTGTTTGGTTTCAGACGTTCAACGTTTTACAGGCCGATAGTTTTTAATAAAGACGGGAGGTCAGTAAAACTAATGAATACTGTATTTTTCAGACTATAAGTTGAGCTTTTGTTCATGTTGTGGGTGTTTCCTGCGACTTTTACTCCAGTGTGATTTATATTCAGTGTTGGAAATGTTACTTTTAAAATGTAATCCCCTACAGATTACAGATTACACACCCCAGAATGTAGTTTGTAACATAATCCATTATATTGCTTAAAGTGAGTAATGTAATCTGATTACTTTGGATTACTTGATTTTCTGTAGAGAAGCAAAGACGAGGAAATCTTCACATAAGAAGTTTTGTCTGATAAAAGAAAATAAAAAGTCCAGATTTTACTGAACCAAATTAAAAATATTATTGATAGAAGAAGAAGAAACACGTCCACACAGCAGGATTTAGTCCTGTTAAATCCTGGTTTAGACCTGGTTTAGACCTGGTTTAGACCTGGTTTAGTCCTAGTTTGGACCTGGTTTAGTTTCCGGCAATGAGTGGAATTACCAAAAAAAAAAAGGGGGGATTTAGCCCAAAATGTGAAAACAGTAAAATCCCTCTGTGTATCCATTTACATAACACTTATGTAAATAACATTTACTTCAGCAAAGTAACTGTAATCTAATTACCACTCACTGAAACAGTAACTGTAACTAAATACAGTTACTCATCATTTGTACTCTGATTACTTCACTCTACTGCACATGTCTCCTGTAGAAAAAAGTTGGGTGATGTCGGCAGGTTGTGTGTTGTTGTGTTGTTGTTGTTGTGTGTTGTGTGTTGTGTGTTGTGTTGTGTGTGTTGTGTGTTGTGTTGTTGTGTGTTGTGTGTTGTGTGTTGTTGTTGTTGTGTGTTGTTGTGTGTGTGTGTGTTGTGTGTGTGTTGTGTTGTTGTGTGTTGTGTTGTGTGTTGTTGTTGTGTTGTGTGTTGTTGTGTGTGTGTTGTGTGTTGTTGTTGTGTGTGTTGTTGTGTGTGTGTGTGTTGTTGTGTGTTGTGTGTTGTTGTGTTGTTGTGTGTGTTGTGTTGTTGTGTGTGTTGTGTGTTGTGTGTTGTTTGTTGTTGTGTTGTGTGTGTGTTGTTGTTGTGTTGTTGTGTGTTGTTGTGTGTTGTGTGTTGTGTGTGTGTGTGTGTTGTGTGTGTGTTGTGTGTGTGTGTGTTGTTGTGTTGTTGTGTGTGTGTTGTGTGTGTTGTTGTGTGTTGTGTTGTGTGTTGTGTGTTGTTGTGTGTGTGTGTTGTGTTGTTGTGTGTTGTTGTGTGTTCTTTTGTGAGGTCGGGGGCAGAGTTGTGAGTCAGCAGATCTGCTCGGTGCCCAGGGGCCCGAGCCTCTGCCTCCTGGTCCTGGTCCTGGTCCTGGTCCTGGTCCTGGTCCCCTGGTCCCGGTCCTGGTCCTGGTCCTGGTCCTGGTCCGTGTGTGGGCCCTGCAGCTCCTCCAGGGACCCGACCAAGGACACAGGCTGTAAACAGTTTGACCGGCGCACAGAACTGTCGAGTCGGCTCTGTGCGTACGGGACACGTCTCCACGGTAACACACGACTCATCACATCTGATCACGTCCAATCAGCTGTGAGGACTCGGTTTAATCCAGTTTAGAATCAATTTTTACCCTGGTTTAGTTCTGTTTTACTGTAATTTGTTTTGTCATAGATCAATATAGAACAGTCCTGGTTTAGTCCTGGTTTAGTCCTGGTTTAGTCCTGGTTTTGTCTAGTTGTTTAAATCCTGGTTTAGTCCTGTCCTGGTTTAGACCTGGTTTTAGTCCTGGTTTTAGTCCTGGTTTAGTTTAGTCCTGGTTTAGTCCTGGTTTAGTCCTGGTTTAGTTTCCTGGTTTAGTCCTGTTTTAGACCTGGTTTAGCCCCAGTTTAGTCCTGGTTTAGTCCTGGTTTAGTCCTGGTTTAGACCTGTTTTTAGTTTTAGTCCTGTTTTAGTCCTGGTTTAGACCTGTTTTAGTCCTGTTTGAATTCAGTTTCAGTCAATTTTCAAAACAAAATGATTTGTTTTTTAAGTTTTTCGATTTTGTGTTTAAATGAAAAAAGGAAAAAATTTGATAACGGACTGAACCAGGACTGATCCAGGTCTGGGACCAGGACCAGACCAAGACTGAGACCGAGACCAGACCGGGACCAGACCATGACTGAGACCAGGACTGAAACCAGGACCAGACTGGGACCAGAGCAGGACTGAGACCGGGACCAGACCAGAGGCTCAGAGTCCACGGCAGGGCCAGAGCTCGAAGTTGAGGCTTGGACACCGCAGAGGCTCAGAGTCAACGCTCTGGTCCTGGTCTGGTCCCGGACCTGGATCAGTCCTGGTTCAGTCCGTACGTGGAGCAAAAGTCCAACATCGCCGTCACGTGAACGAGAAACGGCCGTTATCCCGTTTTTTCCATTTTTCATTTAAACACAAAATCGAAAACTGAACAACTTTATTTTGGTTTTGGAGACAAATAACGAAGAAAACTGTTGTTTTTTTGTTTTTATTTTTATATTGAAAAACAAATGAACGAACGACACACAGATTCAGGACAAACATTTCTTCACAAAACTGCTCAGGTGTTTTCTTCACAACTGAATGTTCAGACTGTGAATCTTCTTAAGGAAAAACCAAATCATCTGCAGAAGCTTCAAAACTTCACGCAGAAACTTCAGGAAACATCTCCTTCTTCTTCCACATTTCTTCCTAAATCATCTTTTGGGCGCAAGATTCTAATCGAGGTTTTCTGAAACTGTATTTGTCACCGCGCTTTGATGATTCATTCAAACACGGAATAAAACCTTAAAAAATAAACGTTTCTAAAAGTTTGATTCCTCGGTGATTGCCCGGAGCCGGCGTGTGTTTCTCGTCTCCTCTCGCCGCGGTCAGCAGGGGGCGGAGCTGTCAGAACGCCGCGGCCGTCGCTGATTGGACGGATGTGTGGAAGAATACGGCCATTGTGAGCAAACGCCGGGAACAAAAGTGCAAATCAGGCTGACAGCACGACGCGTATTCAGCGGGAACAAACCCCGGCTCGAGCTTTTCTCCCGTCAAAACCAAAACCGACGCTCGGATTTTCAAAAAGGTCAAACTGAAGCTGAAAATCCAAGTCCACCGAGTCCTGCAGGTGACGTCACGCAGACTCTAGAGCCAGAAAAAAAAAAACTACAAAAAAAGCAGTTAGAAGTGATTTTTTTTACACAAACTGAAGCTTTAAAATGTCAGAATTTCACAGATTTTTTGAGAAATGTTGTGTTAAATTGTAAGGAAATTTGACTTTTTTAAATTTGTAAAACCAGAAGCACATGCAGATCCGTTTAGAGATGCTCCTCTGCATCTTCTGCTCCTCTTACCCTTTGTTTCTTCTCCTCTGCTCCATCTGACCCTCTCCTCCTCTTCTCTGACCTTCTTCTGCTCCTCTTTTCTTCGTCTCTGACCTTCTCTTCTGCATCTTCTTACCCTTTCTTCCTCTCCTCTGCTCCTCTGACCTTTTTTTTCTTCTCCTCTGCTCCTCTGACTCTCTGGATCGTCTTGCTCTCTCTGATCCCTTCTCTCTCCTCTGCTCCCATCTGACTCTCTCTCTCTCTCTCTCTCTGCTCTCTGACCCTTTCTTCTTCTCCTCTGCTCCATCTTGATCTCCCCTCTGCTCTTCTGACCCTTTCCTTTGCATCCTCTGCTCCTCTCTTCTTCTGACCCTCACTCCTTCTTCTCTTCTGCATCCTCTTACCCTTTATTCCTTTCCTCTCATCCTCTGACCCGCTCCTCTTCTTCCTCTGCTCTTCTGACCCTTTTTCCTTTCCTCAGTGCCATCTGACCCTTTCTTCCTCTCCTCTTCTCCTCTGACTCTTTCTTCTGCATCTTCTACTCCCTTTTTTTCTTCTCCTCTACTCCATTTGACCTTCTCCTCTGCATCCTCTGCTCCTCTGACCCTTCTCTTCCTCTTTGTTTCTTTTACCCTTTTTCATTTCCTCTTTTCCTCTGCTCCTCTGACCCTCTCCTCCTTTCTTCCTCCCCTCTGACCCTTCTCTTACTCTTCTTTGCTCATTTGACCCTCTCTTCTTCTCCTCTGCTCCTCTGACCCTTTTGTTCTTCTCCTCTGCTCCATCTTGATCTCCCCTCTGCTCTTCTGACCCTTTCCTTTGCGTCCTCGGCTCCTCTCTTCTTCTGACCCTTTTCTTACTTCTCTTCATCTTCTTTGCTCCTTTTACCCTTTTTCTTTTCCTCTGCTCCTCTTCTCGTCGTCTTTGTGAGTCAGAAAATCTGGAGTAAATTTAACTAATAACCTTTAATTTTTCAAAATCTCAGTGATTAAAAACACAAATTCACAATATTTTTGATAAACCTCCACTTCTCTTCCTCTCCTCCTCTTCACCTCTCCTCATCTCCTCCTCTTCTCTTCCTCTCCTCCTCTTCTCCTCTCCTCATCTCCTCTCTCTTCTCTCCTCCTCTTCACCTCTCCTCCTCTTTTCCTCTCCTCATCTCCTCCTCTTCTCTTCTCTCCTCCTCCTCCTCACCTCCTCTCTCTTCCTCTCCTCCTCACCTCCTCCTCTCTTCCTCTCCTCCTCTTCACCTCTCCTTCTCCTCTCCTCCTCTCCTCCTCTTCTCCTCCTCTCCTCCTCTCTTCCTCTCTTCCTCTCCTCACCTCCTCCTCCTCTTCACCTCTCCTCTTCTTTCACCTCTCTCCTCTCCTCTCTCTTCTCCTCTCCTCCTCTTTTCCCTCCTCCTCACCTCCTCTCTCTTCCTCTCCTCCTCTTCTTCTCCTCACCTCCTCCTCTCTTCCTCTCCTCCTCTTGCCCCTCGTTTCTCGTTTCTCGTTTATACTTCCAGACGTTCCTGGGAATGTGACCTGCTGGAGCCGAGCGCCCGAGGAGACCAGGAAATTGGAGCGATTATAGAGGCTCTGAAGGGGGGGCTGGTCAGGTCTGGAGCGATTATAGAGGCTCTGAAGGGGGGGCTGGTCAGGTCTGGAGTAATTATAGAGGCTCTGAAGGGGGGCTGGTCAGGTCTGGAGTGATTTAGAGGTTCTGAAGGGGGGCTGGTCAAGTCTGGAGCGAATATAGAGGTTCTGAAGGGGGGGCCGGTCAGGTCTGGAGTGATTAGAGGGGGCGATTATAGAGGCTCTGAAGGGGGGCTGGTCGGTCAGGTCTGGAGTGGAGCGATTATAGAGGCTCTGAAGGGGGGGCTGGTCAGGTCTGGAGTGATTATAGAGGCTCTGAAGGGGGGGCTGGTCAGGTCTGGAGTGATTATAGAGGCTCTGAAGGGGGGGCTGGTCAAGTCTGGAGTGATTATAGAGGCTCTGAAGGGGGGGCTGGTCAAGTCTGGAGTGATTATAGAGGCTCTGAAGGGGGGGCTGGTCAAGTCTGGAGCGATTATAGAGGCCGGGGCTCTGAAGGGGGGGCTGGTCAGGTCTTTCACAGAGGTTTTAAATGAAACACGCTGGACTCGACTAATTTTAGAACAAACGTTAAAATCATCAACACAAATGTGATTTTTGGGTCAAAAACAAAAACAGAAACAGAAATAAAAATAAACCTGGACTCGTGTTTTCAGTTTTTGTTTCGTTCATTTGTTTTTCAAAATTAAAGTAAAAATAAGAAAACTAATTTCTTCGTTATTTGTCTCCAAAAACAAAATGAAAATAATTTGTTTCCCGTTTCACTGACTTAAACTGCGAAAACCAGAACTGAACCAGAACTAAACCAGAACTGAACCAGGTCTAAACCAGACTAAACCAGAACTAAACCAGGACTAAACCAGAACTGAACCAGGTCTAAACCAGAACTGAACCCAGAACTAAACCAGGACTAAACTAAACCAGGACTAAACCAGGACTAAACCAGAACTGAACCAGGACTAAACAGAACCAGACTAAACCAGGACTAAACCAGACTAAACCAGAACTAAACCACTAAACCAGGACTAAACCAGACTAACCAGACTAAACCAGGACTAAACCAGGACTAAACCAGAAACTGAACCAGGACTAAACCAGGACTAAACCAGTCTAAACCAGACACTAAACCAGGACTAAACCAGGACTAAACCAGAACTAAACCAGGTCTAAACCAGGACTAAACCAGGACTAAACCAGAACTGAACCAGGACTAAACCAGACTATACCAGAACTAAACCAGGTCTAAACCAGGACTAAACCAGAACTAAACCAGGTCTAAACCAGACTAAAAACTAAACAGACTAAACCAGACTAAACCAGGACTAAACCAGGACTAAAACTAAACCAGAACTAAACCAGAACTAAACCAGGTCTAAACCAGGACTAAACCAGAACAACCACTAAACCAGACTAAACCAGACTAAACCAGGTCTAAACCAGGACTAAACCAGGACTAAACCAGAAGAACAGGACTAACCAGGACTAAACCAGGACTAAACCAGAACTGAACCAGGACTAAACCAGAATTAAACCAGGACTAAATCAGGACTAAACCAGGACTGAACCAGGACTAAACCAGGACTAAAAGGACTAAATCAGACTAAACCAGACTAAAACCAGAACTAAACCAGGACTAAATCAGGACTAAACCAGAACTAAACCAGAACTCAACCAGGACTAAACCAGGACTAAATCAGGACTAAATCAGAACTAAACCAGGACTGAACCAGGTCTAAACCAGAATTAAAACAGGACCAAAGTCTGGCTATTATATATATATATATATATATATATATATATATATATATATATATATATATATATATATATATATATTTATATTTTTTTTTATTTTTTTTTTTTTTTTTTTTTTGGTTTTGGAGACAAAGTTTTGAGGAAAATTTTTTTTTTTTTTTTTTTTTTTTATTTTCTTATTTTTGGTTTTATTTTTGAAAACCGCCTGAACAAACGACACACTGATTGTTTTTTCTTTTCTTCTCGTTTCTTCTTTTCTCTTAGTGTGAAAGTTGCTCTGTTTGTGTTTTGTCCAGACTGTTTCCTCGTAGATTAAATCCGGTCTGTTTCTGTGCGGTTCTGAAGTCCACAAACCTGGACCAGACGGGTTTTTTGGTTCTGGTGTCGGTCTGAGCTCACAGGAAACACACGGCTCTGTTTGCCCAGCGCTCGGGTGTGTGGACAGCAGGGGGCGCTGCACACTCCAGACTGGGCTGATCCCACGAACCAGGACTAAACCAGGACTAAACCAGGAACTAAACCAGGACTAAACCAGGACTAAACCAGCTAACCAGGACTAAAACAGGACTAAACCAGGTCTAAACCAGGTCTAAACCAGGACTAAACCAGGTCTAAACCAGGTCTAAACCAGGACTAAACCAGGTCTAAACCAGAGCTAAACCAGGACTAAACCAGGACTAAACCAGGCCTAAACCAGGTCTAAACCAGGACTAACCACTAAACCAGGTCTAAACCAGGACTAAACCAGGACTAAAACCAGGTCTAAACCAGGACTAAACCAGGACTAAACCAGGTCTAAACCAGGACTAAACCAGGACTAAACCAGGACTAAACCAGGACTAAACAGGACTAAACAGGACTAAACCAGGACTAAACCAGGACTACTAAACCAGACTAAACCAGACTAAACCAGGACTAAACCAGGACTAAACCAGGCTAAACTAGAACTAACCAGGACTAAACCAGGTCTAAACCAGGACTAAACCAGGACTAAACCAGGACTAAACCAGGTCTAAAACCAGAACCAGGACTAAACCAGGACTCTAAACCAGGACTAAAACCAGGACTAAACCAGGACTAAACCAGGACTAAACCAGGACTAAACCAGGAACTAAACCAGGACTAAACAGGACTAAACCAGGACTAAACCAGGACTAAACCAAGACTAAACCAGGACTAAACCAGGACTAAACCAGGTCTAAACCAGGACTAAACCAGGACTAAACCAGGACTAAACCAGGACTAAACAGACTAAACAGGACTAAACCAGGTCTAAACCAGGACTAAACCAGGTCTAAAACAGGTCCAAAGTCTGGCTTTGTGGACAGCAGGGGGCGCTCCAGACTGGGGTTTATTTTTTTATTTTTACGTGTTTCAGTTTGTGATTGTGAAAGTTTTGAAACGCTGATCCCAGAACGAACAGAAGCGACTTTTAAAGAGAATTAAAACCACAAGAAAAGAATTTAAAATGACATAAACTTCACTTTTTTTGTTCCAGATTCAAACAAATTCTGATTTATTTCTTCACCTTTTGGACTTTTTGGACCAATTTAAAACCGGAATAATGAAGCCCACAAACGGATTCTTTAAGTTCCAAATCAAATTTACAAATCAGGTCTTTTTTGTTGTTGTTCACCATGGTTCAGTCCTGTTTTAGTCCTGGTTTAGTCCTTGTTTTAGTCCTGGTTTAGTTCTTGTTTAGTCCTAGTTTAGTCCTGATTCAGTCCTGGTTTAAGTCTTGGTTTAGTCCTGGTTTACTCTGTGTTTAATCCTTGTTTTAGTCCCATTTTAGTCCCAATTTAGTCTTGGTTCAGTCCTTGTATAGTCCTGGTTTAATCCAGTTTTAGTCCTGTTTTAGTCCCAGTTTAGTCCTGGTTTAGTCCTGTTTTATTTCTGTCTTAGTCCTGGTTTAGTCCCAGGTTAGTCCTGATCTAGTCTTGGTTTAGTTCTGGTTTAGTACTGGTTTAGTCCCACTTTAGTCCCAGTTTTGTTCTGGTTTAGTTCTGGTTTAGTCCTGATTCCTGATTCAGTCCCGGTTTAAGTCTTGGTTTAGTCCTGTTATATTCCCGTTTTAGTAACGCTTTCGTCCCAGTTTTGTTCTGGTTTAGTCCTGATTTAGTCCTTTTTTTAGCCCCAGTTTAGTCCTGGTTTAATCCAGGTTTAGCTCCAGTCAAATGAAGCTCATCGAGGCAGTTATGGGAGCAGATTTGGAGAAACTGATTCACACAAACGCACACACAAAAAGAAATAAAAACTCCAGGAGAACCGTTTAATCCGAACATTTTAAGACCAAAACGAGGCTCACGGCAGCAGTTACAGAGAGAAGAGAAACAGTTTTTCAACGCAAAGTGAGTCGGACTGGAAGCTGATGGAGCCGGGAGTGCGCCCGTGCTCACTTCCTGTCGGTAACGTTTGCCAGAATATTCTGATCACAGTTTTAATTTGATCACAGATTTGAGCGTCTGAAGTGGAAGAGTTCCGTGGTGCAGCTTTAAATCCGAGCTCAGGTTAAAGGACGAAGGATCCATCAGGACTTTTCCTCAGACCTAAACGAGGAAACAGAGTGAGGGAGCGAGGGAGTGAGGGAGTGGAGGAGAGGAGGAGAGGAGAGGAGAAGGAGGAGAGGAGGAGAGGAGGAGGAGGAGGAGAGGAGGAGAGGAGGATCTGGATCTGAGAGAGTCCATCACCGCCAGATCCAACCCACAGACCTGCTGCTACTGAAACTGAAGAAGAAGAAGAAGAAGAGAGAGAGAGAGAGGAGGAGGGAGAGACAGATTAGGGGATGGAGGAGAGAGAGAAGGAGGAGAGAGGAGGAGGATGAGAGAGAAAGGGAGGGAACAAGGAGGGAGGAGAGTAAAGAAAGAGATTAGGGGAGGAGAGAAGAGAGAGAGAGAGAGAGAGAGACGAGAACGGAGGGAGGAGAGAGAAGGAGGAAGGAGAGAGAGGGAGGAGAGAGAAGGAGAAGGGAGCAAGGAGGGAGGAGTGAGAGAGATGAGAGAGAGGAGGGAGGAGAGGAAAGAAAGAAAGAGATTAGGGGATGAGGAGAGAGAAGAGAGGGAGGAGAGAGGGGGGAGAGAGGAAGAGAGAGAGGAAGGAAGAGAGAGGAAGAGAGAGAGGAAGGGAGAGAGGGGGAGAGAGGAGGAGAGAGAGAGAGAGAGGGAGAGAGGGAGGAAGAGAGGAAGAGAGAGAGAGGGAGGAGAGAGAGAGGGAGAGAGAGGAGGAGGAGGAGAGAGAGAGAGAGGGAGAGGAGGAGAGAGAGAGAGAGGAGAGAGAGAGAGGGAGAGAGGGAGAGAGAGAGAAGAGAGGAGAGAGGAGAGAGGAGAGAGAGGAGGGAGAGAGGGAGAAGAGAGGAAGGAGAGAGAAAGGGAGAGGAAAGAGAGATGAGGAGTGGGAGGAGAGAGATGGAGAGAGAGAGAGCAAGGAGGGAGAGGAGAGAGATGAGAGAGAGAGAGGGAAGGAGAGAGAGAGGAAGAGAGAGGGAGGAGAGAGGGAGAGAGAGGAGAGGAGAGAGAGGGAGAAGGAGAGAGAGGAGGAAGAGGAGAGGAGAGAAGGGGAGAGGAAAGGGAGAGATGGAGGGAGAGAGCAAGGAGGGAGAGTGAGAGAGGAGAGAGAGAGAGAGAGAGAGGAAGAGAGAGGAAGAGAGAGGAGGAGAGAGGAGAAGGGAGAGAGAGAGAGAGGGAGAGAGAGAAAGGGAGAGGAAAGAGAGATGCAGGGAGAGAGCAAGGAGGGAGGAGAGAGGGCGGAGGCGGAGGAGAGGAAAGAAAGAGTTTGGGGGAGGGAGAGAGGGGGAGGAAAGAGAGTTGAGGGGTGGGAGGAGAGAGAGACGGCGAATGAAGAGACGGAGGAGGAGAGAGGGAGAAGTGGAAGGGAAAGAGATGGAGGAGAGAGAATCACCTGTCGTCGTTCCAGCTGAGTCACATTTTTGTGGTCAAATGTTTTAAATAAAACTCAGATTCAAATCCCACTGGAGTCACAGAGTCTCAGACAGAGCAGTGCTTCAGTTAGCTTCACTTTGACTCAGGCAGTTTGTAGGACAACCACTCTGCCACTCAATCTGTCCGTGTGTGTGTGTGTGTGTGTGTGTGTGTCCGTGTGTGTGTGTGTGTGTGTCCTGTTTCCGCTCGTCTCTCTGTCCGTTGCTGTGTCCGTTGCCGTGGCAGCAGAGGAAGGTAAACAACTCATTTGTGGACAAAACGGTGGAACATTAAAGTGACGGATGTTTTATATTTTGGAGCTTGTTGTGTTCATTAGTGCGAAAGGACGGATCGATTATCACCAAGTCTGGACTCAAATCCAACAGGAGTCAGGTCCAGACTGAGTCCAGACGGGGTCCAGACCGAGTCTAGACCGAGTCCAAACCGGGTCCAAACCGGGTCCAGACCGGGTCCAGACCGGGTCCAGACCGAGTCCAGACCGAGTCCAGACCTGGTCCAGACTGAACTAAACAAACTCCTGCAGGATCTTCAGAGGCTGGAACAAAGTTTGAGATTGACAGTTGTTTGGGCCAATCAGATTTCATTGAGTTGTGGGCGGGATCATATCATTAATTCTTCCGGGTCTTTGTGAAAACCCTGTGATAGCAAATATGTAAACGAGACCACAGCGACGAAAACTGCACTGGACACTCGATTTGGACGGAGAAGAACAAGAAAAACCCTCGAACCGAAGCCGCAGAAACTCAGAGCCCACAGCTGGTCCAGCCCCCGGACTCTCACACACTTTACTCTCTCACGTGGTCAGAAAACAATGAAAAAAGTGTAAACCAGGGGTGTTCACACTTTTTCATCATGTGAGCTACTTACAAAATGACCAAGTCAAAATGATCGACCTAATACAAAGTCAAACAAACTGCACTGAAACACTCTGTGCCCCTTTTTTGGACCCTCCCCCACAGTTTGAGAACCTCTTCTTTAAGAGAACTTCCTCTGACACTTTACACAAAACTGTGAAAAAAGTGAAGGAAGATTTTTAAACCTGTTTTTTAAAGTTCCAAACTGGAGTTTCATTCTTTTCTGGTTTTGCAGTGATATTTACCAGCCTCTGCACGTTTACCAAACCAAACGCACATCGTGACAAACACAGATGCATTTGTCACTTTTGTTAGACAAACTTCAGTCAAATGTGGCAGTAGGTCTGTTCTGTAGATCCGCTCTATGCTGTAGACCTGCTTTGTGCCAACACTGGAACACAAATTTAGACTGGTTTTTGCTTCACGTTTGGTCTTGTTCTTCTAATCAGCCGCACTGTGGGAGGGGCTTGTGTTGGCTGTACGCAGGAAGGAGCGAGAGCGTGAAAAGGCGAGGGGCGGCGTGCTGACGTGAGGCAGGTGGACAGGTAGGATGTTTAGGAAGTTGAACCTGCCCTGTGATGCACGCTGGTACACGAGGGCACACGCTGTCGCAGACGAGCCGTGCATAGGGAGCGTGTGTGTTTGTGATGCGCCGTAGAGTCTCCGCGGGTTTCAAATGAGCGCACAGGCTGCACTGAGACGCCCCACACGCTCCTGCACCCGCTACAAGTTTATTACCAACAGCAGCGGCCGGAATGAAATATGATCACACTTGTTGAGTGTCAGACCTCGAGTGAGAGACAAGACCGAGTCCAAACACGAGTCCGAGACGAGACACGGCGATCTACCCACACCACCTTGGCGATCGACTGGTAGATCGCGATCGACTGGTGTAAAGAAAAGACGTCAAACTTAAACAAACGCTCATAGTGAACTTTTTCAAAATATAAGCCAGCGAGAAACAGATGTTTACACTAAAAATAAATAAAAAATTAAAAAATAAAACAAAAACTGCAATAAGGGGGTTAAAATAATTGTCGCGATAATTAGTTAACGTAAAATGAACGCGTTAACGTGCCCAGCCCTTGTTTAAACCCTTGTTTTAAACCTGGAAACTGAAATGAGAGAGTCTTTCTTCAAATGTGAGGCTCATTCTGCTTCTGATTGAAGAATCGTCTCAAACCAAAACACCAAATTATACGATAAAAAGTTGTCACTAAGACTAAATCGTTACAGTAGTGATGATGTTTGATTTGTACATGTGTGTGAGGTGACAGACGACACAGGAGCAGCTCTTCCTCTCGACGTGCTGCTGCTGCTGCTGCGTGAGGACAGTAAATATAAATCCAGTGAGTGTGTGAGGACAGTAAATATAAATCCAGTGAGTGTGTGAGGACGTGTGATCGTGTCACAGCAGAGTCGAGCCTCACAGACTCCAGAGAGAAACACCGACAGGTACAAGAGACTCCACTTCACATGTGCGAGGTTCAAGTGCTCGAGGTGATCAGTGCGTGTGGCTTTTGTCTTTGAGCTTCACGTTTTATATTCTAGAAAAATAAATCTGTTTTTAGAGTTTCCGTTCACTTACAAAACAAGTCCACGCTGCTTCATCGTACTCGTTTAAGAGCTCAGATTAAAACAAAGGATTAAATGAGAATGTTCTGGTATTTTCCAATCACAATCCAATTCAACTTTATTTGTAGAGCACATTTTATAAACAAAACAGTTTCCAAAGTGCTTCACACAGCAATGTAAACATATTTTACTTAAAAAAAAATTAAAAATTAAAAGCAGAATTATGTTTCAACCTTGAGGAAACTAATAGAATCAATAAATAAAATAGTAATAATAAAATCAATGAACAGAAATAATAAAATCAACACATACAACACTACTAAAAATAATAATCGATCAAAACAAAAAAATTATAAATAAATAAAAACATAATAATAATAATAATAATAATAATAATAATAATGTTGTTGTTGTTGTTATTATTATTATTATAACAACATTATTATTATTATTATTATTATTATTATTATTATTATTATTATTATTATTATGTTCTCTCCTGGCACAGTGTGAGAATTGTGTTTTCCTCTGACTTTGTCTTTTATTGATTTTATTTGCTGATTTTAGAGTTTTTTATGTTTTTCGTTGACTTGCTTATTTATATTTTATTCTTTATTTGAATCAGTTTGTTCATTTATATCGCGCTTCTCTGTGGAGACTCTGTGTTGGTGAAACGATTGGACTGTGACTCTCTCGACGGTTGTTTCTCGTGTCGCTGTTTGAGACGTGACTGAAGGACCTGAAGGACCTGAAGGACCTGAGTGTGGCTCAGAG
>NW_026571447.1:40619314-40644314 GCF_026225935.1 Boleophthalmus pectinirostris
GAATGGTTTGGGAGACAAAGGGAATTATCAAAAGGAGGGAGGAATAGGAGAACACAAAGGGAGTCGTCAAAAGGAGGGATGAGTTAGTTACACAAAGGAAGGGGAAAAAAGGAGGCATGAGCTGGGGGACACAAAAGGAGAGGTAAAACGGAAAAAAGGAGGAATGAGTATTGGGACACAAAGGGAGCAAAAAGGAGAGATGAGTTAAGGGACATAAAAGAAGGGGTATAAAGGAGGGATGAGTTGGGGCACTCAGAGGAAGTTATCAAAAGGAGGGATGAGTAGTGGGACACAAAGGGAGGGATTAAAAAAAGGAGGAATAAGTAGCGGGACATAAAGGGAGGAGTAAAAAGGAGGGATGAATAGTGGAACACAAAGTTAGGGTTAAAAATGTGGAATAAGTTAAGGGACACAAAGGAAGAAGTAAAAAGGAGGGATGAGATGGGGGGCACAAAGGGAGTTATCAAAAAAAGGGATGAGTACTGGGACACAAAGGGAGGTCCAAAGAGGAGGAGGGATGGTTTTGGGGGACACAAAGGGAGGGATGGATACATTGGGGATGGGGAGCACTGAAAGGATTGAGCACAAAGAGGAAGGGGGCACAAAGGGAGGGGTGAAGGTGGAGCTGTCCCGGCAGGGGTGGTGCTGAAAGCCGCACTCGAGGAGACGGCAGCAGGAGGTGCTCCGCCGTCTAAACCTGCTCCAAACTGCACCTGAGACAGACTATTGATCTGTGGAAACCCCGTCTGCGCGCAGCCACTCACACGAGGCCGCGGAAAAACAAGAGCGCAACAGTTCCAGCGCAAACGGGTCCCGGAAATCCAAATCGTTCCGTTCTGTTTTTAAAGGGCCCATATCAATCTATTCTCTGATCTCTGGCTCTGATCTTAAAACGTCTGAAGCGGCTCTAAGTGATCCTGCATCTTTTTTTATTTTGCGTTTTGTTTGTCGTAAAACAATATATGAATGTGTCTGGAACAAAAGGAGAGAGCAGATTTTCACTGTGGGTTTTAAGTATCATAGAATTAAAAAAAAAAAAAGAAAAAAGAAAGAAAAACATGCACAGGATTCTCTGCTTTGTCTGTGTGTGTGTGTGTGTGTGTGTGTGTGTGTGTGTGTGTGTGTGTGTGTGTGTGTGTGTGTGTGTGTGTGTGTGTGTGTGTGTGTGTGTGTGGAGCTGTCCCTCTGGGTGGTGCTGAATCCTGCAAAGTGTGACACGAGACAGAGGTGACAGAGCAGCTGGTCATGCACGCACAACTCACACACAAATCACACACACACTCACACACAAATCACACACACACTCACACACGAATCACACACAACTCACACACGAATCACACACAACTCACACACAAATCACACACACACTCACACACAAATCACACACACACACGAATTACACACAACTCACACACAACTCACACACAAATCACACACAACTCACACACAATTCACACACAACTCACACACACACTCACACACGAATCACACACAACTCACACACGAATCACACACGAATCACACACAACTCAATAACAAATAAACAATAACATCTCCATGGAGACCAGAAAAGTGACATGATGCACCTTTAAAAAACACCATTAGTTTAGTAGCTTTTTTCTTTTTTTTTTTGGTTATTTAATGTTTACTTTCACTTTAAAAACAGCATTGAAAGTAGCTTGTATCTTGATACATATTCTTCTTTATAACCTGTATGATCATTTAACATTATTGTTACTGGCCTTGGCCCTTTGATATTTGTTTAAAGTTCTCCCGTTCTTCTGTATTTGCTTTTGTCTGCGCATGATGCTCTCGGTCCGAGAGCCCTGGACCCGGATGTGTGGGAGTACCCGGCGTGGGAGTACCCGGCGTGGGAGTACCCATCAATCCGTGGATGACACCTGTGATATCGGGGGTTTAAAAAGGAGCATCTTCCGCCTGCTGGAGGCGGCTGGATCACTGCGGGCAGCTCGCCTTGTGTTTGATGTTGGGTCGTCTCATTTTGTTCTGTTGTCGGCTGTTGCCTCGTTTAGTTCGACACCTTTTTTTGTTCGCAGTAAAACTTGAGTTAGATTTGGTACATTGTATTTAGTTATGGCTCTTTAGTTTATTAGATTATTTTGTTTAACTCCTATTTATTTTTCACCTTAATTGCCTGTTTTTTGTTTTTTGTTTGTCTTCCCTTACATTGTAAATAATAAATGCACAATTTTTAGTTAAACCTTTAACATCCTGTTTTTTTGTTACTTCCCTTTTTCCCCGAGCAAAGGGGACGTAACGATTATTTTCCAAAAAAGGTGGTTTAAGCAGTAATTGAGCTCCCGGCCTCGTTTCCATGTCGGCCGTTTTGTGACATGCGCAGGACTCGGCTCCAGGGTCGACTTGGGCTTGGTTCCATATCCACAAATGTTGGTTCCTGGGGATGTTAATAAATCTGCCAAAGTTTCATGCTTGTTCCGTAAAAGTGAACAACTGGGCTCTATTTTGGTCCTTAACAGCTCCACTATAGGTGACAGACTGGATGCAGTGTTAGTTGTGGACCGGGTGCTTATATGGGTGCTATGAGGTTGCATGGGTGCTAGTAGACGGTATATGGATGAAATATTGATTGGGTGCTATAGGTGACAGACTTGATGTTGGTGGGTGCTGTGATGTTGGTGGGTGCTGTGATGTTGGTGGGTGCTGTGATGTTGGTGGGTGCTGTGATGTTGGTGGGTGCTGTGATGTTGGTGGGTGCTGGGTGACTGGGAGATTGTTTAGGTGCAATGGGCGACAGACTGGATACGATTTTAGTTGTGTTTTGGGTGCTTTTATGGGTGCTGCGGCTGCATGGGTGATAAAAGGTCGCATGGGTGCTAGTAGACGGTATTTGGATGAAATATTGATTGGGTGCTGGGACGTTGGGCAGGTGCTGGGTGACTGGGAGATTGTTTAGGTGCTATAGGTGACAGACTGTATGTGATGTTAGTTGTGTTCTGGGTGCTTTTATGGGTGCTGAGGCTGTACGGGTGCTGTGATGTCAGTGGGTGCTGGGGGGGTTGTAACGGGTGCTGTAGGTGACAGGTCGGACGTCGGTGGGTGCTGTGATGTGGGTGGGTGCTGTGATGTCGGGTGACGAGGTCTGAGCCGACAGCTGCTGCGTTTCTCTGCATGAAACTTCCACCTGACACTTTCCACACACGAGCGACCGATTTATAACCCCCCACAGTGTCGGGAGTAACAGATTACATGTACCAGAGTAATCAGAGTACAACTTATGAGTAACTGTATTCAGTTACAGTTACTGTTTCAGTGAGTGGTAATTGGATTACAGTTACTTTGTTGAAATAAATGGATACACAGAGGGATTTAACTGTTTTCACATTTTGGGCTAAATCCCTTTTCTTTTTCTTTTTTTTTTTTGATAATTCCACTCATTGCCGGAAACAAAACCAAGTCTAAACTAGATCTAAACTAGATCTAAACCAGGTCTAAACCTAAGGTCTAAAACCAGGTCTAAAACATCTAAACCAGGTCTAAAACCAGGATCTAAAACCAGGTCTAAAACCAGGTCTAAAAACCAGGTCTAAAGGTCTAGGAGGTCTAAACCAGGACTAAAACCAGGTCTAAAACAGATCTAAACCAGGACTCTACTAAACTAGGACTAAAACAGGATTTAACAGGACTAAATCCTGCTGTGTGGACGTGTTTCTTTCTTTTTTCTTTCGTTTTCTATCAATAATATTTTAATTTGGTTCAGTAAAATCTGGACTTTTTATTTTCTTTTATCAGACAAAACTTCTTATGTTACGATTTCCTCGTCTTTGTTTCTCTACAGCAAATCAAGTAATCCAAAGTAATCAGATTACATTACTCACTTGAAGTCATTTAATGGATTCTGTTACAAACTACATTTTGGTGTGTGTAATCTGTAATCTGTAGGGGATTACATTTTAAAAGTAAACTTCCCAACACTGCCCCCCCACCCACCTATCTCTCTCTGCGTGCACCCACCTGACCCCTCCCCCCTCTCTCCCATGGTGCACCTCTTCTGTAAACGACATATTTCCGGTGCAGATGAAGTGGTCGGGCTCTCGGTGCAGTGACCTTGTTTTGAGCGATGGCTCCGCTGAAGCCTCCCGTGAGCTCAGGTCGTCAGGAACTCGCTCCTCGCAGCTTGAGTTCGTGTTCAAACATGCGACCGGTGATCCTTGATTATGCCAGATGCCCTTCCCGACGTATTTCAAGCGCGTTTAGTTTGACCCGAAAGCAGCACAGAGAGAATATGAAAGAGGATCCCATTGTCCATCCCTGAGTCAAATTTCATGGGGTTTGGTCAATAATTAACCCAGATATTGAGAAACAAAATTTTTGGCCCCATTTACCACAATGTTAACTAAAATTTCAAAGTGATCCAGAATCCAGGATTTCTTCCGGATCAAACCCAAAATGAAATCAGTTCTTCCTTTTCACATTTCCAACAAATCCTGAAAATTTCATCAAAATCGGTCCATAACTTTTTGAGTTATGTTGCTAACAGACAAACAAACAAACAAACAAACAGACAAACAAACAAACAGACAAACAAACAAACAAAAAACAAACAGACAAACAAACAAACAAACAAACAAACAAACAAATAAATAGACAAACGCCGGCAAAAACATAACCTCCTTGGCGGAGGTAATAAAGGCAAAATCGTGGTTCTGATACTAAAAGTCTTTGTTAAATCACTTCTTGTGCAAAGTTCATATGAAACAGAAACATTTTAATCCTCAAAATAGTAAAAATGTCAAATGTGTCGCATAAATGAGTTTCCTTTCACTTCACAAGCAACAAAACTGTAGCTGTAACAAAATAATTTAGTAAAACACACCTAAAAATACTCTTGGTGAAATATCGATACAGCAGCCTACGATATCGATACTGTATCATCACATTAAATGATACGATATATCGATATTCCGATATTTTTGCACACCCCTAGTCTTAACTCAAACTCATTTTGTTCTGGGGGTCGTGTCCAACCGACTTTGATCCCAAAGTGTCCGGATCAGAAAACTCATGTCATATAAACCCCAAAAATAACAATAAGTTCAAATATTTGTGCAGAGAAACACAAATCTATTACAGAAATCTTTTTTAACTGATGAACTCTTTCTTTTACAAAATATTATAATATTATGAACAACCTGAAACTTTAAGAAAAATACAATTTCAACACAAAGTTTGAACATGAACTTGTCTGTAAACAGGAATAAGTCCATTTTTGTTGTAAAATCCTGCACTCGGCTCCACTTTTCTCATGTTGGACATTTTTCTGATGAGGGTGTCACGGTCAACAGTCAAAACGATCGTCCTTTAAGAGCGTTTGGAAAGAGACAAGTCTTCATTTGTGCTGCTCTGGTGGGAGGGGCCACGTACAGAGACGCTGGAGACGCTGCTGTGATAAACACCACAGAAAATTAACAAGATTTTAATAGAAAATATAATGAAAATATTTTAGTAGAAAATCAGCCGAGGGTCACATTAAAGGTCTTGGGGGGCCGGATGTTTGACACCCCTGGTTTAGATCTTCCATTTTGACCAAGGTTTATTGCAGTTTTCTCAGACAGTTTTCTTTGTGCGTTTGTGCCGTTCTGTCCCTGACTCTTTTCCTCCTGATGTCCGGACGTGGTGACAGGACTCACTGCTGTTGTGTCCCAGGTGGAAGTGCCCGTGCACCAGAGAGGCTCCGCTGGTGAAGTGCTGGGTCAGGTGGTCGAGCCAGGGCCCCGTGTTCCCTCATTTCCTTTATCATCAATTTAAATCAGATTTTAGCCCCATTTCTCACAGTTTGGTCGTCAATTACACCCGACCTGTTCCCGACGTCATGTCGAGGTCAATGTACAAACGACCTGAGGCTGAATCGACTCTGAATCATCCTTTTATTAAATGTGATATAAAAATAAAAATGACTTGAAGAAGAGTTTAATTTTGAGGGAACATAGGGCTGACCCCGAGTCGACTGACTTTTAAATTTGTCTTGTTTCAGTCTTAAAAATATCATCAACAATCTCAACCCGTTCGTCCAGTGTTGGTATTTGTGGATTAAGACATTTTCTGGTTAAGTTTTCCTCGCAGCTGCACTCAAAATCTGGAACATTAGAACATGATTTAGGCTGCGTGTGCGTCCAGACACGTCGTTTCTGTGTCTGCGATCAAAGCGTTCGCTGTCCACACGGTAAAACGACCTGAAACACTGGTCACGTGATCGTCTGGAGTCACGTCGTCCCGTGAGCGATAAAAACAAGGAAGTCTGAAGTCGCAGCAGCTGATTTTGAGCCGAAGGGAGATGGCGAGTGTAAAAACTGTCTTTTTGTGGACCGAAGACGAGGTTCAGTTGTTACTTTGTGTAAGACTGGATTTTAAGACGATAAACGAGGGACACTGTCCTCTCACCTCACAACCTGTGCACATGGACTCACACTTGTCTCAACCAGGACAGAAAACGGAGAATTTCTTGTATAAGTCATTGTTAAATGTGCATTTGTGTTCGGTGTGTTTCAGACTGACCGACAGTTTGTGTCTCGCTCCTTCTGAGTCACAGACGCTACGAGAGACGCTCAGTTTAATGAACGGTACTGAAAACCCGGACATTTGCATCACTTTATAAAAAAAAACCCGGACGCCCCAGGACATGACGCTAAATATGGACATGTCCAGGGAAAAACGGACGTTTGGTCGCCCTATTTATGTCACTACTGTTGTGGTGAAAAGACTGGAAAGTGTCTTTTGGACGTGTGACTCAACTTTATGTTGCAGAAGCCGGGATACTGCATTAACATGCCACAGTATCCCAGTTACTATCGGAATAAACCAGCTACAGTAACTCGGTTTCTAATAACCGGGACACTGAAACCGGGTTACTGTGTTTACATGCACCATGAAGAAACCGTGATACTCAAAAAACCCGATCATAACCGTGTTATTGATGTGCATGTAAACACACACAGTGTTTTCAGGCGTCCACACGGTCAAGGATCAGATCTGTACAAACATGAATTTGTGGAGCTGGAGGCACCAAATCTTTCCGTCTCTGGAGCCGTTTTCAATCGGATTAATGTGAACGAACACTGTACACACAACCAAAACCGCTCACATACACACTAGTGTGAACGGGGCCTTAAAGCTACAAGAAACAATTTTGCACAACATGGTTCTTTAGAAATAAATCCACAAACTCTTTTTTATGTTTTTTTAATGATTTTTTATTTGTTCTGATGCTGGTGGGTTTGTCGTGATTAGTGAATTATAATCAGCTAATGGTTCGTTAACTAATTACAAGTGGATAATCACAGACGCTGGTTTGGAGCCACACACGAGCTCAGAGTCGTGTTCTAAAGCTGGAGAAAACCTGCAGACGCCCAAATCAACTCTACTGCTGCTTTGTTTCTCTCGGACTTTTCAGAACGGACTCAGGTGTCAGTCAAACACAGACGCTGCCCCCTGCTGGAGACGCTGAGTGTGGACACGTGGACGTTTTGTTAGTGTTGGTCAGGGAAGGGGGAGTTCTTCTAGAATGTTCTGCTCAGATCTTGGGGGGTTTGGGCTCTGGATGGATGAGGTCAAAAGGTGTTTTCCTCTGATCCTCCGTTGGGCGTCTGCTGCTGCTGCTTTAGACGTTGTAGTTCTTGTAGAGAACCTGGTGATACTCCAGCACGGTTCTGTCTATGAGGGACAAGTGGTCTGTGGGCATCTCCACGTTTACAGTGGAACGTCTCAACTCCCTGGAGATGCTCCTGTCCAACCCATGTCTCACCTGGGTGAGAAAGTCCTGGGTTCCTGGGTTCTGTCCTGGCCCGGCGAGACTGTGCTGGGGAAGACCTGGACTCTGAGAACTGTCCACAAACCTCCTGGAGATCTGGGACACGTTCCTTTCCCTGAGCAGCGCGGAATTGGCTTCATAGAGACGAGCGTGGACCGGGACAGGTACATGCTCCTGTACCTACTGGGATCTACTGGGAAAAGTAACGGAGGGAAAATTGTGCAAACAAGTAGAAGGTGCATGATTTTACATAATTTGTCACTTTTTTCTTCTGAATATTTTAATATTACTTCAAAATGAAAGGAAACTATTTCTATAAAATATGTCAGTCCTTCCAAGCTCATTTTTATCATTTTAAATACTTTTTTTTTTAAATCCTGTCCCTTCATCAACAGTTCAAAGATGGAATAACACAAGATATGATGAAATACAAACATTTATTTACATGATTTGCAGGTCTTTGGATTTGGGAAATAATTTTTGTTCCATGTTTCATTCATGGTCTGTTTAAAACGGATGGAACTTTAGAACCAAAAATGGTCCAGACAAAAGGTCAACAGTTTGATAAACTCGAGTACATATGTATCTGTTCAATACATTTTTCTATCAGATGAATTAACTTGAATTTTAGGCCTTGTTGTTTACTTCTGTTTGACTGGGCTCCTCCTCTAAACGTTTCGTTGAGGATCTGAATATGTTCCGTGTATTTCCGCCTCTTTAATCATGTAGAAAGACTCACGCACCAACCTGACATCTCCCCGTGAGCAGAGGCACGCGGGAGGCCCGGGTCACGCTGGAGGTTCAGGCTTTTCACAAACATCAGCAGACCTGTCAGCCTGCTCCTGTCAGCCTGCTCTGTCAGCCTGCTCCTGTCAGCCTGCTCCTGTCAGCCTGCTCCTGTCGCCCCGCTCCTGTCAGCCGAGCCTGTCGCCCCGCTCCTGTCAGCCGAGCCTGGGTCTAATGGACGGGTCTGCGCGGCGCACGGAGAGCAGCAGAGTCACACACGCTACGACGACGACGACGAGGAGCCATGAATTATGCATCGTTCAGATCGTCACACTGCACTCACTTAAAGAGGCAATGTGGAACTTTCCCGGCGGGGGGTCTGGTACCGGCCTGTGTCCATCGCTTTGCCTGGAGACGTCTTTATCTCCATGGAAACAAGAGACGGCAACACAGAACATCATGAGCTTATTATAGCACCGGGTTATTCAGTGTTTTTACGTCTATAATTTTGAACGTCTGAATTTCAAAAACCGAGTGTATTTTTTCCTCCACTGCAATTTCAAGTACTATATGACATCACAAACACCTGAGTTTAAAGGTCCTATATTACTATGAGTGTAACGTTACAAAAATCACAGTTCAGTACGTACACTGGTTTTAATTTCACAGTTCGGTTCATTTTCGGTTCAGTTTGGGAACAAAATGCAAAACGTGTTTTAACTAAACGGACAATTTGTTTTAACTTTATACAAATGCAAAGTGCTGCTGGGTAAAACTAATAAGTTTAATAAAATATTCTCAAAGAAGCAACAAATGTATGAAATATTATGTAAGAAAAAAATTTATTTATAATTTATAAAAAAAAATTCCTTGTAAAGAAAACATTTCAAAAAGTAAAGTCCAGCACTAACAGTTCCAGCATCGTTTTTTGCTCAATCTTCAGATTTTTGGCCAAATCTGGAGTTTGAGTTTGACGTGTTTGTATTAAAATAAGTGGAGGTGTTGCTGCTTGTTTCTCACTGACGCTTCAGCGGAAAAAACTCCCCGGGCCGAGACAGAACTGCTGCTGTTCGTCAACTTTCAAAAATGTCGGATTTCGTGGCGATTTATCCTGTTTTTTGATCATCCATTTTTGTTCTCAGCTCAGTTGTCCCAAGTCTTTGTTCATTTTATCAAGTCAAGTCTCAAGTCCTAAAAGTAGTGACTCGAGTCTAAATTACGACCAGTGTTGTGGAGTAACAGATTACATGTACTGGAGTTCAAATTATGAGTAACTGTATTTGGTTACAGTTTTTATTGGATTACAGTTACTGTGTTGAAATAAATGGATTACACGGCGGGATTGTCCTGTTTTCACATTTTGGTCTAAATCCCTTTTTTTTTTTTTTTGTTTGGGGGGGGATTCCACACACAGGATTAAATCAGGATTGAACCAGGACTGAACCCAGGTCTAAATTTGATATAAACCAGGTCTAAACAGGACTAAACCAGGTCTAAACTAGATCTAAACCAGGACCAAAACCAAGTCTAAACCAGGACTAAAACTAAGTCTAAACCAGGACTAAATCAGGACTAAATCAGGATTGAACCAGGACTGAACCCAGGTCTAAATTTGATATAAACCAGGTCTAAACCAGGACTAAACCAGGTCTAAACCAGGACTAAACCAGGTCTAAACTAGATCTAAACCAGGACCAAAACCAAGTCTAAACTAGATCTAAACCAGGACTAAAACCAAGTCTAAACTAGATCTAAACCAGGACCAAAACCAAGTATAAACTAAATCTAAACCAGGACTAAAACCAAGTCTAAACTAGATCTAAACCAGGACTAAAACCAAGTCTAAACTAGATCTAAACCAGGACCAAAACCAAGTCTAAACTAGATCTAAACCAGGACTAAAACCAAGTCTAAACTAGATCTAGACCAGGACTAAAACAGGATTTAACAGGTCTAAATCCTGCTGTGTGGACGTGTCTCTTCTTATATCAATAATCAATAATATCAGTCAATGTTCAATAATCAATAATATTTTTAATTTGGTTCAGTAAAGTTTGGACTTTTTATTTTCTTTTATCAGACAAAACTTCTTATGTGAAGATTTCCTCGTCTTTGTTTCTCTACAGCAAATCAAGTCATCCAAAGTAATCAGATTACATTACTCACTTGAAGTAATTTAATGGATTATGTTACAAACTACATTTTGGTGTATGTAATCTGTAATCTGTAGGGGATTACATTTTAAAAGTAAACTTCCCAACACTGGGAACGATTCACAAGTCCCTCCTCTGGAACATGGATCAAAAAATAGTTAAATAAGACTAAAAACTGGGCTGAAGCTGTTTTGTGAACGAGATTTAACAGCCGAAATGATGATTCTGTTTAAGGTGAATGGACTTTAAAAACCAGGAGGAGCGTGTCTAAATGACCTTTAAGTTATCTGTCTGACGGGGAGGGAGGGGCCAAGAGAAAGAAGCGTTTCCCTGCTGGAATTCTTTCATGAATCAAAGGCGTCTGGTCTCACGGGAGGTAAACGGAGCGAGCGGAGTTTGCCTCGGGATCCACAGAATTACAAATCACAGAACTTTCCCACAGCGAGAGTCTCTACTGTAAATAACGACGCGTCCACTCAGGCAAAAAAACAGGACTTTACCTCCGAGAAAGTCATTTCCACCTGATTTTTATTCACGACACGCGCGGGGAAGACGAAAGATCCGAGCAAACAAAAGCGGGATCAGACAAACATCGATATGAAGAGCTGGGATTATCTGTTCTGAACTCTGGAACAAACACTTTTTCATTTTCATTTTCATTTGTAACTTTTCTGGTGGAGGCTCCGTCAGACGCTTTTCTCTGTGGAGATGTTATTTTTGAGCCGTAAATCCACCTGTAATTGAATAACAGCGACAAATCCATAGAAACAAAAAGGTGACAGACGCCCAACCGAAAAGTTACACAGTGTACCTTTAATTTGACTTGATTTAATTAGATTTTATTCCATTTTTTTTTTCTTATTGTTTCTGTATCCAGTGTTTGTTTTTGTTAGTGGGTCAGGAGCAGCACATCCATCTCTCCTCCTGAACTGTTCCCTCAGAGACACAAGGACGAGCTTTAAATAACAGACACCCCCCCGAAGTGATCCCTGTGGGGCCCCAGTGTGTGTGTGTGTGTCTGTGTGTGTATGTGTGTGTGTGTGTGTGTGTATGTGTGTGTGTGTGTGTGTGTTTAGTGTGTGTGTGTGTGTGTGGCTGGGGTAGTGCACTATAAAAAAACAAATCTAGTGTAACCAGGGTAAAATTCAATTCCGTTATCCAGATCCAACCCAGGTTTTCCCCCACTCCACATGACTTGTCACCACCCATCACCCCGCCCATTTCACCCATTATCCAATCACACGTCACCAGTCAGAGTATATAAGGTCCTGACGTGTCTCTCCTCAGTCGTGGGAGAATCAGGGGACAGAGTTTGAAGGTCAGAACATCTACACTTTTTCATCTCATGTTCTCATGTTTCACATTTTTAACTTCACCATTCACACCTTTATAGAACCAGACCCGTTGTGCGACATTGTCATGTGCGCTGGGCATTTCAATACATTGAAACAAAACTGAACTGGTCAGTTGGAACTGAAACCAGTTTATTTATTTATTGGTGGCTTTTTTTCTTGTTAGCTTTTCATGCTAGTGCTAATGCTAGGGCTAGCATGCTAATGCTAATGCTAAACATAAGGTCAGTCATTTTGTCAGGGCCTACGTCAATGCTAGTTAGCTTAGCATTAGCATGCTAACAGCTAGCATGCTAATGCTAACATGTGCTCCAAGTGATCGGTTTGTCATGTGACAGATTTATGAACTCTTGTAATGTTAATGTTAATGCTAATGCTAACTGTAAACATTATTATGTTCTAAAAGGCCTTTCTTAATGTGCACACAGACCAGGTGCCCAGACTTAGGTTTAATTTGATGGCGAGTTAGGAACTGTCCTTTTGAGAGAACTTCAGTCTGGTAGGAGGTGAACCGCCTGTCCTCCATCTCCCCCCTCCTCCAGCTTCCTCCACGACTTAACTATTCAGTCAACTGCGCTTAATGGACATCATACCCCTTCATCATAACTAATACCGGACTCTGAAGTAGCTTGGACGCTGTTTTCCACCCTGGGCAAACAGACCCGGTTCGCAAGGACGTTTAATTGAGTTGCTTGATTTTTGTTTGCTGCAGCTGATGTATATTTTATTATCTCACTTTTTTCCCTGTATAATACACATTATTAATTTTCCAACTAATCCGTTGTCTCAATTTACTGCCCCTGTCCTCCTGTAGTTTTTCCTAGGATCTTCTGATCATTCAACTCCGCTAATTACACATAGTGTTCATTACACAGTCATTACAATTACATCTATTACACATTTTTTACACATTTGTTACATATTAATAAGCAAGCACTTGTTACACTAGCAAGACGACTTGAATTAAAGTTTGATCATGATTTGAGTAAATTTCACTCGACTAATAAAATGATCTGCCAATGGAACAAGACTTTTTATGAAAATACATCTGGCTGCACTTAAAATAAGAAACAAAATCAAACAAATGAATGCTTGAATTAAGAAAAACACACCCATTCTATTGTTAGATGATTTCACTCATCAAGTTGAATCTGCTCAAATAAAGTCAAATGTTCTTAATTTAAGTCATTTTAATTGAGCTAGATATTTTTAGTTTGTTGTTTTGTTTTTGCACTGTGCGGATGATGGATGGTGAGTAGTGGGTACCTGTGTGTGTGTGTGTGTGTGTGTGTGTGTGTGTGTGTGTACATTAGGGTGGTCCATCAGTGCATGGTAAAAAATAAAGTTTCAGATAAGCAGTTGATTAGATTGGAACCCTGCTTTAGGTTTTAGCATCCAGAAGATGATTTTAAGAAGAAATTTGGAAGAAAAAGGGGATGTTTTAGAGAAGAGCTGCATAACGTTTCTGCGTGAAGTTGTGAAGCTCCTGCAGATGATTTGGTTTTTCCTTCAGAAGCTTCACAGTCTGAACATTCAGTTGTGAAGAAAACACCCGAGCAGTTTTGGGCGACGTCTTTGTTCCTTGAGTGAAGAAATGTTTGTCCTGACGTTCTTCACTCCGGTGTGACAGAAGAAGCTGATGTTTCACGATATGATGGAAAAGGAAGGTTCAAAGGTTCCACCAAAGCCACGTGACAAAGATGTTCATCCAGCAGATCATGAAGAGAAGCAGATCAGGGAGTTTGAGGAGTTTCTTCTTCTTCTCTTGATCTGACAGAAACATTTGTGACAGTTCCTGCAGCAGACTGGGCTGATGATGAGACTGAAGCTGAAGATGCTCAAACTGTGCTTCAGGAATGTGTCCATGATGTTTCTGAAACGAGCTGAAGTTTATTCAAGATTTGAACTGAAGAACAAAGACTGAAGATCAGAAACAGGATCTACTGCAGGAGTCACACACACAGGAGCAACTTTAGAGACAAAAACAAACACACAGAGGAGCTCGACTTTACAAGAAACTTTTATGCAAGTTTCAGTTTGTGTTTGCAGAATAAAATGACAATTTATTCAAACAGCCTTATTTATTTGGTTCTATTTTATATTTTAGACTATAGGGACATTTCCAAGTGCCTTGAGCTCCTCTAAATTTGAATTAATTTGCATAAAGTTTGGACCCAAATATTTTGGCCAGATATGGAACTAAATGCAGAGTTTTAATCTATAGAATTTTAAAAGCAATATGTGTGGCTGGGGTAATGGTAGGGAGTGGCATTGGATAGTTGGTAATATTGAATGGTGAGTAGTGGGTACCTGTGTGTGTGTGTGTACATGTGTGCAGTTGGGAGGTACTGGGTGGTGTGTAACAATTACTTCTTCTCCCTCGTGGCCTCATGTTCAGATTTCCGGAGCGTTCTTTGCTCAGATCCGGCTGTGTGATGGATACAGCTCCACACTTCTCCATGTTGGGCTGAAGACGTCGTCCTGTGTGTGATTCTAGGGGCCTGTGTGTGTGTGTGTGTGGACCCCCTCTGGGCCCCTGACAGCCCAAAATACAAGAAATATGGACTCGCTTCATTTACACACTTTACTCATGTATTTAGCAAACAATTTATTTAACGGAAATGTGGTTCCCGAGAAGAAGACTCAATTAAAATGCCCCCCTCTGCTTTGTTGACGCTGAGTGTGTGTGTGTGTGTGTTTGTGTGGAAGAGGCCGATGGCACAGATTGGCAGCTTCACGTCCATCAATCACCAGATTCACTTAACCTTGGAACATGTCACTGTAGCTAAGTCTGTGTAATTAATCAAATTTTGATTGCGATTTTGATTTGTGTGTCAAACGACGATCTCCGAACTCATTTAATCGAGTTGAAATGGTTTCGGGTGCACTCACACTCGGACTTTAGAACTGTGCCCAAGCTCGGATCACCGCTCCTCCTGTCTCCTCCGCTCTGTTTTTATCTTCATAAACTCTTGGAGGAGTGAATCGCAGCAGGACTCACATCTGCCTCATTATTTAACTGATATTTCTGCCGCTGGACTTATTTTCTCCTCTAAATCTGCGCTGCGTGATCTTGTGACTCGGTTCGGTTCTGCAGGTGTGAGTGCGGATCATAGGACCCTAATCAGTCTTAACAAAGTTTATTTTGTGATATTTTTTATCTACATAAGTATTAGGCTGCGTCATTTTCCCCAATGTCAGAAATTCAACATGGACCCAATTTTAAAATGTGACAAACCAGTTTAAAGAAAACCTGTCAAATATTCGCTCAACCCAGTAGATATTGATAAAATGTCATGAAATTTATCATGAAAGTTTACTTTGGCAAGTGAAAAAATGTATTACTAGGTACAGATTGATTTTCAAAAAATTTTTCAATACCCTAATAAGTATGTCTGTTTTTTGTTTGTTTTTAAATATAAAGATTGACATTTTCCTTATTTCACTTTCAAAGTTTATTTTATTAATTTTATGTTTTATACATCGTAAAACTGCTCTAAGGTTAGTATTTGTAGATTATATTTATTTTCAATTTGAAAGTTTTAGGTAAATCATCAGTAACAAAGTGTTGTTATTTTTGGACAGAGAGAAATGCTAAATAAATGTATCGTCTAACGAAGGCCCCGTTCACACTAGTGTGTATGTGAGTGGTTTTCGCTGTGGATGCAGTGTTCGTTCATCCAAACCGTCACCGTGTGGACGCCTGAAAACACTGATACTCTGATGTAGATCTGTCACCGCCGAGTCATTCACCCACAAAACACTAAGGCTACGTTCAGTCTGCAGGGCTTAACGCTCAATTCAGATTTTTTTGTGAAATCCGATGTTTTTTGCGAGGTCGTTCACATTTCCAATTAAATGCGACTTGTATGTAATCAGCTGTGTGAATGTAAAACGGCCCGAAAGTGTCCCACATGTGACACTGGAGACACGACGACGTCAACCGCAGCGAGCGTCTCTGTGTTTACACAAGTTGTCCAAACATGGACGCAGCATCGAGCACCTGGAGATTTTAAAGTTCCTCTCGTACCGGAGCCACAACATGAACAACTGACTTGTTTTAAGGAGGAGATTGAGAAGGAGAAGGAGCAGGTTTTTGGTGGTGGTGTTTTGTGGTGAGTGGAGATGTGCTTCACTTCAGTCACATGGATCATGAACAGTTTTCTCCTACTTCAGCGCAGAATAGTGACGTTTGTGTCTTGTTGATGACGTGTAGGTGGATGAATGTGACCTGACCGTTCACACTGAAGTCACATGTCAAAAGATCAGATATGTATCAGTTTCAGGAGCTCATATCGGCCGATATACTTGCTGATAGGGCCGATATTTCGCGTGGGCATGTTATACCTCGTTATAAATCTTAGACTCTCTACATTCTGCTCAATCCAATTTACAGACGGATAAATGTGTTAATATGTGACTCTGCATCAGTATTTATCTGTGGAGTCATTTGTCTGTGTGTGTGTGTGTGTGTGTCTTACTGTCCCTGAACACACCACAGAGTCACGTGTGTTTGTTTACACTCACACACACACAGATCCATGTGCAACACTGAGATTATTTTCTTTTTACGGACAATCGGTTTGAGTCTGGATTAAAAGGACATTTATTAGTTCAGACTTGTGATGTGGGAGGAGCCTGACTTCAGTGCAGAATAGTGACGTTTGTGTCTTGTTGATGACGTGTAGGTGGATGAATGCACTTTGGTTCGTTCACACTGAAGTCACTTGTCAAAAGATCAGATATGTATCAGTTTCAGGAGCAAATATCCAAGTGTCCTGGTCACATCTGAAAAAATCGGATCTGTGTGGTTCAGACTGACATTAAAAGATCAGATACAGGAACATAGAAGCCAAAAAATTTTGATAAAAGATTTGGGTCACTTCAGGCTGCAGCAAGAGACACAATATCCATTCATATAAACGTGTGTCTGTGTGTTTGACCTGCACACGTTTAATCTCTGAAAAGTTTCACATGAACCATCTCCAACACGACACAAACACAGAACAGACTCACCATCAGCAGAACACCCCTCTGTCACAGAAAGTGACAGTGAAAGTTTTTTTGTGCACTCAGTTTATGTAAATGAGTCATGTGGTTTGAAGTTTAGTTTGTGTAAAACGTAAACAAAGATGCGTGTGTTGTGTGGATAGAGAAAACTTACGGACACAGAAACGACGCGTGTGGACCCAGACCGTGTCTGATACGGTGATTCGTTTCAGTGTAAACGTAGCCTAAAAAAGAATCTAGACTAGAATGAAGCATCTCAGAACGAGTAAGTAGATAATAAATCTGAAGATAAATAACTGGATATAAGTTTTAACATCTTGGCCAGATCAGAGAAATGTTCAGTGTATCGAGTGACTGAAGTAACGATGCGAAATATTTTAGTAGCACATATTCTGTTTTTGTTTGTTGTCCTTTTTTATCCTCCTTTTGCTGGCCTTTTTTTCTTGTTTTTGGTTTCTCCCTCTTTTTTTTTTTTAAGCTGTGTACATTATAATCTGTTAATCTTGTACACTGGCCCTGGATATTACACATCTCTATGTAAATTGTCTTTTGTATTTTGTAAATTCCTAAAAAAGTCCTATGTAAAAAGAAATTCCGCTTGTCGTACTGACCCCTGTGTGTGTGTTCTGTGTGTGTTTGTGCGCAGGCTGGAGCGGGGCCCCTCTCTCGGGCCCCAGTATCGGCTGCAGTTGGAGGATTGTCTGTCTGCGGATCAGGAGCCGACCCCGGAGCTCATCCAGGGATACGTCAAGAAGGTGAGACGCTCCAGGTGTTTGTCCGCAAAAAAAGACGCACAAAGACGCACCCATCACTTCTGTGTATTTTGTTGTTCTTATGTCGTGGTAAAAGTTTTAATCCTTCAAAATTCACAGGTGGAAATATTTGGTGCCAGGTTTGTTTTTGTGACCAAATCATTTCATTTCTTTTAAAATTCTGTTTCCGATCGGAGGAAAAGCAGAAATGAAACAATAAAAGTGTGAAAACGAGAAACTCCAGCTGCATTTTCATCTCACTCATGACCTCTGTCTGTTGATGGAGAGAAAAGGAGGAGGAGAGGGAGAGGAGAAAGGAGGAGAGGACAGAGGAAAGGAGAACAAAGGAAGAAGAGGGGGAGGAGAGGAAGAAAATGAGAGGAGAGAGAGGGTTAGGGCGGAGGAGAGAGTGAGAGGAGAAGAGAGGAAAGAAGGAGAGAGAGGAGGAGAGAAGGAGGAAGAAAGAGGGAGGAGGAGGAAAGAGTGAGAGGAGGAGTTAGGGAGAGAGAGGAGGAAAGAGAGAGAGAAGGGAAGGAAGAGGTGAGGGGAGAGGAGGAGAGGAAGAGAGAGGGAGGAGGAGAAAGGGGGACGAGAGTGGGAGGAGAGAAGGGGAGGATGGAGGAGAGAGTGAAGAGAGAGAAGAGAGGAGAAGAGAAGGAGGCAGGAGAGAGAGGAGGAAAGAGGGAGAGGATATGAGGAGAGGGAGAGAGGAGGGATGTAGGGAGGAGGACGGGGAGGAAGAGAAAGGGAGATGGAGAAAGGGATCAAGGAGAGAGTGAGAGAAGGAGAGATAGAGGAGGAGTTAGGGAGAGAGAAGGGAAGGAAGAGGTGAGATGAGGAGGGGAGAGGGAGAAAGGGAGAGTGAGGAGGAGAAAGCGAAGGAGAGGGGATGGAGGAGAGAGTGAGAGGAGAAGAGAGGAAAGAAGGAGAGAGAGAAGAGGAGAGGGAGAGAACAGGAGGATTAGCGAAGGAGGAAGGAGAGAGGGAGAGGAAGGGAAGAAGGAGAAGGAGAGATAGAGGAGGGAAGGAAGAGGAGAGGAGAAGAAAAGAAAAGAAGGACGGGGAGAAAAGAATGGAAGAACAGAAGAGACACAGAGAAATAATCCAAACTGAGGACGGGACCGAGCTCCTCATCGTCTTGAAGGACACAGCAGCTCAAACAGATGGTTCAGAAGGTTCTGGGTTCGATTCCCAGGTGGCCTAGATCTTTGTGTGTGGAGTTTGCAGGTTCTCCCCGTGTCTGGATGAGGTTCCTCCAGGCTCTGGGTTCCTCCCTCAGAACATGAACCAGAGACGATCCTCCAGCTCAGGTTCTGACCAAGACCAGTTCAAGATCTGGAGCTGAGTCCAACTGCTCCTGAGGTTCAACACCCAGAGACACTGAAGAACGACCAGTGTCGGGAGGAACAGATTACAAGTACTGGAGTTATGTAATCAGAGTACAAATGATGAGTAACTGTATTCAGTTACAGTTACTGTTTCAGTGAGTGGTAATTGGATTACAGTTACTTTGTTGAAATAAATGGATTAAACAGAGGGATTTTACTGTTTTCACATTTTGGGATATTCTGTTTTTGTTTTGTTTGGTAATTCCACTTATAAACCAGATCTAAAACCAGGTCTAAACCAGGTCTAAAACCAGGTCTAAACCATAAACCAGATCTAAACCAGGTCTAAAACCAGTCTAAACCAGGTCTAAACCAGGTCTAAACCAGGTCTAAACCAGTCTAAAACCAGGTCTAAAACCAGGTCTAAACCAGGTCTAAACCAGGTCTAAACCAGATCTAAAACCAGGTCTAAACCAGATCTAAAACCAGGTCTAAAACCAGGTCTAAACCAGGTCTAAAACCAGGTCTAAACCAGATCTAAAACCAGTCTAAACCAGATCTAAACCAGTTCTAAACCCAGGTCCAAACCAGTTCTAAACCTGGTCTAAACCAGGTCTAAACCAGGTCTAAACCAGGACTAAACCAGGTCTAAACCAGGTCTAAACCAGGTAAACCAGGAAACCAGGACTAAAACCAGGTCTAAACCAGGACTAAACCAGGAGGACTAAACCAGGATAAACCCAGGACTAAACCAGGACTAAAAAGACTAAACCAGGACTAAACCAGGTCTAAACAGGTCTAAACCAGACTAAAACCAGGTAAACAGGTCTAAACCAGGACTAAACCAGGACTAAAACCAGGTCTAAACCAGGACTAAACCAGGATTTAACAGGACTAAATCCTGCTGCGTGGACCGTGTCGTCTCGTTTTCTATAAATAATATTTTTTTAATTTGGTTCAGTAAAGTTTGGACTTTTTATTTTCTTTTATCAGACAAAACTTCTTATGTGAAGATTTCCTCGTCTTTGTTTCTCTACAGCAAATCAAGTAATCCAAAGTAATCAGATTACATTACTCACTTTAAGTAATTTAATGGATTACGTTACAAACTACATTTTGGTGTGTGTAATCTGTAATCTGTAGGGGATTACATTTTAAAAGTAAACTTCCCAACACTGAAGAACGGGTCAAACGCAGAGGAGTCGTCAGTGAGCTCCTTTACAAAACAAAAATCTAGAGAGCGACAAATTTTAGTGGACGAGAGAAACTGAAACTCAGACGGGAACATTTAGATCTTTATAAAAAACATAAACAAGGATCCGTTTATTAGTGCACAAAGTTAAGTAGAATTCAATTTTACTTGTTTCGTTCAGTTATAATTCAGGAATAATTTGTGGAGCTGCTTGGAAGGAGACGGACTGAAGCTGGAGACACACTGCAAAAAAACTAAATCTCGCCAAGTTAAGACGACTTGAATTATGATTTGACTAAATTTCACTTGACGAGTAAAATGATCTGCCAACGGAACAAGACTTTTTATACTTAAAATATGAAAATACATTTGGCTGTAAGAAACAAAATCATAATTCAAGTCAAAAGTTCTGTGATTTGTAATTCTGTGGATCCCGAGGCAAACTCCGCTCGCTCCGTTTACCTCCCGTGAGACCAGACGCCTTTGATCCATGAAAGAATTCCAGCAGGGAAACGCTTCTTTCTCTTGGCCCCTCCCTCCCCGTCAGACAGATAACTTAAAGGTCATTTAGACACGCTCCTCCTGGTTTTTAAAGTCCATTCACCTTAAACAGAATCATCATTTCGGCTGTTAAATCTCTTTCACAAAACAGCTTCAGCCCAGTTTTTAGTCTTATTTAACTATTTTTTGATCCATGTTCCAGAGGAGGGACTTGTGAATCGTTCCCAGTGTTGGGAAGTTTACTTTTAAAATGTAATCCCCTACAGATTACAGATTACACACCCCAAAATGTAGTTTGTAACTTAATCCATTAAATTACTTAAAGTGAGTAATGTAATCTGATTACTTTGGATTACTTGATTTGCTGTAGAGAAACAAAGACGAGGAAATCTTCACATAAGAAGTTTTGTCTGATAAAAGAAAATAAAAAGTCCAAACTTTACTCAACCAAATAAAAAAAATATTATTGATAGAAAACGAGACGACACGGTCCACGCAGCAGGATTTAGTCCTGGTTTAGACCTCGTTTGGACCTGGTTTAATCCTGGTTTAGACCTCGTTTAGACCTGGTTTTAGTCCTGGTTTAGAACTGGTTTAGAACTGGTTTAGACCTGGTTTAGTCCTGGTTTAGACCTGGTTTTAGACCTGGTTTTAGACCTCGTTTTAGACCTGGTTTAGACCTGGTTTTAGTCCTGGTTTTAGTCCTGCTTTAGTCCTGGTTTAGATCTGGTTTAGACCTGGTTTTAGATCTGGTTTAGTCCTGGTTTAGTCCTGGTTTAGACCTGGTTTTAGATCTGGTTTTGACCTGGTTTTAGACCTCGTTTAGACCTGGTTTTAGTCCTGGTTTAGTCCTGGTTTAGTCCTGGTTTAGACCTGGTTTAGACCTGGTTTAGACCTGGTTTAGACCTGGTTTAGTCCTGGTTTAGTTCTGCTTTAGTCCTGGTTTAGACCTGGTTTTAGACCTGGTTTAGACCTGGTTTAGTCCTGCTTTAGTCCTGGTTTAGTCCTGGTTTAGTCCTGGTTTAGACCTGGTTTAGTCCTGCTTTAGTCCTGGTTTTAGACCTAGTTTAGACCAGGTTTAGATCTGGTTTTAGACCTGGTTTAGACCTGGTTTAGACCTGGTTTAGACCTGGTTTAGTCCTGGTTTAGACCTGGTTTTAGACCTGGTTTTAGACCTGGTTTAGTCCTGGTTTAGACCTGGTTTTAGATCTGGTTTATAAGTGGAATTACCAAACAAAACAAAAACAGAATATCCCAAAATGTGAAAACAGTAAAATCCCTCTGTTTAATCCATTTATTTCAACAAAGTAACTGTAATCCAATTACCACTCACTGAAACAGTAACTGTAACTGAATACAGTTACTCATCATTTGTACTCTGATTACATAACTCCAGTTACATGTAATCTGTTACTCCCGACACTGGTCGTTCTTCAGTGTCTCTGGGTGTTGAACCTCAGGAGCAGTTGGACTCAGCTCCAGATCTTGAACTGGTCTTGGTCAGAACCTGAGCTGGAGGATCGTCTCTGGTTCATGTTCTGAGGGAGGAACCCAGAGCCTGGAGGAACCTCATCCAGACACGGGGAGAACCTGCAAACTCCACACACAAAGATCTAGGCCACCTGGGAATCGAACCCAGAACCTTCTGAAGCAGCTGTTTGTGGAGCTGCTTGGAAGGAGACGGACTGAAGCTGGAGACACACTGCAAAAAAACTAAATCTCGCCAAGTTAAGACGACTTGAATTATGATTTGAGTAAATTTCACTTGACGAGTAAAATGATCTGCCAACGGAACGAGACTTTTTATACTTAAAATATGAAAATACATTTGGCTGCACTTAAAGTAAGAAACAAAATCTAATTTCGCTTCAGTTAAGAAAAACACACTTATTCCTTTGGCAGATAATTGGACTCGTCAAGTTGAATCGATTCAAATAAAGTCAAATGTTCTTAATTTAGGTCATTTTAATTGATCGAGATATTGATTTTTTCCATAAAGTGCATCTTTAATATGAAATTAAGGACTAACCAGGACCAGACTAAACCAGCAGGACTAAAACAGGACTTCAGGACTAAACCAGGACTAAACCAACTAAAAACCAGGACTGAACCAGGACTAAAACCAGGACTAAACCAGGACTGACTAAACCAGGACTAAAACCAGGACTAAAACCAGGACTAAAACCAGGACTAAAACCAGGACTAAACCAGGACTAAAACCAGGACTAAACCAGGACTAAAACCAGGACTAAAACCAGGACTAAAACCAGGACTAAAACCAGGACTAAACCAGGACTAAAACCAGGACTTGAACCAGGACTAAACCAGGACTAAACCAGGCAGGACTAAACCAGGACTAAAACCAGGACTAACCAGGACTACTAAACCAGGACTAAAACCAGGACTAAAACCAGGAACCAGGACAGGAAAACCAGGACTAAAACCAGGACTAAAACCAGGACTAAAACCAGGACTAAACAGGACTAAACCAGGACTAAAACCAGGACTAATCCAGGACTAAAACCAGGACTAAAACCAGGACTAAAACCAGGACTAAAACCAGGACTAAAACCAGGACTAAAACCAGGACTAAACCAGGACTAAACCAGGACTAAAACCAGGACTAAACCAGGACTACTAAACCAGGACTAAAACCAGGACTAAAACCAGGACTAAAACCAGGACTAAACCAGGACTAAAACCAGGACAGGACTAAACCAGGAACTAAAACCAGGACTAAAACCGACTAAAACCAGGACTAAAACCAGGACTAAACCAGGACTAAAACCAGGACTAAACCAGGACTAAACCACCAGGACTAAACCAGGACTAAAAACTAAAACCAGGACTAAACCAGGACTAAAACCACAACTAAAACCAGGACTAAAACCGAACTAAAACCAGGACTAAACCAGGACTAAACCAGGACTAAAACCAGGACTAAACCACAACTAAAACTAGGACTAAACTCGTCACTCGTCCTGCTGTGTGGACGTGTTTCTTCTTCTTCTATCAATAATATTTTTAATTTGGTTCAGTAAAATCTGGACTTTTTATTTTCTTTTATCAGACAAAACTTCTTATGTGAAGATTTCCTCGTCTTTGTTTCTCTACAGCAAATCAAGTAATCCAAAGTAATCAGATTACATTACTCACTTGAAGTAATTTAATGGATTATGTTACAAACTACATTTTGGTGTGTGTAATCTGTAATCTGTAGGGGATTACATTTTAAAAGTGACCTTCCCAACACTGAACGCCACATTACTGTGTTACAGCAAAAAAAAACAACACAGCACAATAATTTATTACTTTTATAACACGTTACTCCCAACACTAAGTCTCCGTTCAGTCTGCAGGTTTAACGCTCAATTCCGATTTTTTTGTGAAATCCTGATGTTTTTTCGAGGTCGTTCACATTTCCAGTTAAATGTGACTTGTATGTGACTCCAGTGTGAACATTAAACGGTCCAAAAGTGTCCCACATGTGACACTGGAGACACGACGACGTCAACCGCAGCGAGCGTCTCTGTGTTTACACAAGTTGAACAAACATGGACGCAGCATCGAGCACCTGGAGATTTTAAAGTTCCTCTCGTACCGGAGCCACAACATGAACAACTGACTTGTTTTAAGGAGGAGATTGAGAAGGAGAAGGACCAGGTTTTTGGTGGTGGTGTTTTGTGGTGAGTGGAGATGTGCTTCACTTCAGTCACATGGATCATGAACAGTTTTCTCCTACTTCAGTGCAGAATAGTGACGTTTGTGTCTTGTTGATGACGTGTAGGTGGATGAATGTGACCTGACCGTTCACACTGAAGTCACATGTTAAAGATCAGATATGGATCAGTTTCAGGAGCTCAGATCAGCCGATATTTCACATGGGCATGTTATACCTCGTTATAAATCTTAGACTCTCTACATTCTGTTCATTTAATCCAATTTACAGATGAATAAATGTGTTAATATGTGACTCTGCATCAGTATTTATCTGCAGAGTCATTTGTCTGTGTGTGTGTGTGTGTGTGTGTCGTACTGTCCCTGAACACACCACAGAGTCACGTGTGTTTGTTTACACTCACACACACACAGATCCATGTGCAACACTGAGATTATTTTCTTTTTACGGACAATCGGTTTGAGTCTGGATTAAAAGGACATTTATTAGTTCAGACTTGTGATGTGGGAGGAGCCTGG
>NW_026571447.1:40651814-40701814 GCF_026225935.1 Boleophthalmus pectinirostris
TTTTACTGTATTTTTGTAGAATCAAATTCTTTTATAACCACAAAATAGTTCTTGAGGAGTGGATTGTTTCACACGGAGCAGTACTGAAGGCCCAGGTGTCCAACACGGCATCACCACATGACATCACGAGGTGGAACAGAGTGTCTTGTGCGTAAAAACACGTGTGAATGAACCAAAACACAACTTCAGGTCTGTGCGCGACGAGGAAACGGCATTAGAACATCAGAAAACGGCGAAATACGAGACTTTAACCTTAACTCCGCGGCGTTTTGACCTCTGCAGACGAGCGCGGCGCAGGGGCCCCCGCCGGAGCTTCAGCCCAGGGGCCGCGGAGCCGGGGCCAGCTCTGATTAACATCATCACGGCCCGTTCTTGCGAGCGGAGCGGAGGACGGGAGCTTTTCACCGGGAGCGCCGCGGCAACGGTGAGCGCGTCGCCACGGCAACCGGCACAACTAAAAATAACAGCAACTGGGTCAAAGAGGGGAAAAAAAATCCAATAAATCAGGAGAAAATTGAGAACAGGACGAAGCGGCGCTGGGGCAGGGGCCGAGTCTGGAGCCGCTCTGACCTCAGGCTCCTGCGGCGACGCTCACACACGCACCTGCTTTTGCTTTTGCTTTTGCTTTTGCTTTTTTTTTTTCACGGCCAATGTCAATATGTTTTTGTGTTTTTATCTTAAAGGGCCCATATTACACCATTTTCTGATCAGTTTTTTTCTCTTCTAATGTCGTTTCCTCGTCACAAACAACAAACCCGGATTTGTGTTTTGTTTCATTCACACGTTTAACACAAAAACCTGCAGATTGACGAGATAAATTTGGATAATTTCAGGACAAAGCTCCTGTGAACTAAAGGTAAAAGGAGCTGTTACCTGGACTAAACCTGGACTGAACCAGGTCTAAACCAGGACTGAACCAGGACTAAACCAGGTCTAAACCAGGACTAAACCAGGTCTAAACCAGGTCTAAACCAGGTCTAAACCAGGACTAAACCAGGACTGAACCAGGACTGAACCAGGACTGAACCAGGACTAAACCAGGACTAAACCAGGTCTAAACCAGGACTAAACCAGGACTAAACCAGGACTAAACCAGGACTAAACCAGGACTAAACCAGGACTGAACCAGAACTGAACCAGGACTAAACCAGAACTGAACCAAGACTAAACCAGGACTGAACCAGGAGTAAACCAGGACTAAACCAGGTCTAAACCAGGACTGAACCAGGTCTAAACCAGGTCTAAACCAGGTCTAAACCAGGTCTAAACCAGGTCTAAACCAGGACTAAACCAGGACTAAAACTGGACTAAAACAGGATTTAACAGGACTAAATCCTGCTGTGTGGACGTGTTTCTTCATTTTCTATCAATAATATTTTTAATTTGTTTCAGTAAAGTTTGGACTTTTTATTTTCTTTTATCAGACAAAACTTCTTATGTGAAGATTTCCTCGTCTTTGTTTCTCTACAGCAAATCAAGTAATCCAAAGTAATCAGATTACATTACTCACTTTAAGTAATTTAATGGATTCTGTTACAAACTACATTTTGGTGTGTGTAATCTGTAATCTGTAGGGGATTACATTTTAAAAGTAAACTTCCCAACACTGTCCATCACAAAGTGGAACAGAGCGGTGGAAAACACAACATGACAAAATAACTGTGTTAAGCACTTTTAAATCTTAATTCTATTCTGACCATAATCATTCACACTTGTCTTTTTAAATGTCCTGTCAAGACATTTTAAAAGGACAAATTTGCATTTCTACAACTCTTATATAAACACTCATATATAAATATACCACGACTTTTTACAGTTTAATTTAAAATTCATATAAATGACTAAAATCTAAGATATATTTGGTTTAAAGACTTGGACTTGACTTGGACTTATGGACTTATGGGCCAGTGAAATCTGTGTGTCAGTCGTTTTTCAAAATAAAACCAAAATAACAAAACAAAAAAAACAACAACTATTTTCTTCATTATTTGTCTCCAAAACCAAAATAAAAACAAAACAAAACTAATAATGATCATTTTTTTCAGTTTTCGATTTTGTGTTTAAATGAAAAATGGAAAAAACAGATAACGGACTGAACCAGGACTAAACCAGGACTAAAGCAGGACTAAACCAGGTCCAGGACCAGACCGGAACCAGACTGGAACTGAGACCAGGACTTAGACCGGGACCAGGACTGAGACCAGGATTGAGACTGGGACCAGGAACAGGATTGAGACCAGGACCAAACAAGGACTGAAACCGGTTTAGTCCTGGTTTAGTCCTGATTCAGTCCTGGTTCAGTTCGGCATCGCAGTTTAAGTCACGTAAACAGGAAACAGCCGTTATCAGTTTTTTCCATTTTTCATTTAAACACAAAATCAAAAACTGAAAAAAAAAAAATCTAAATTATCTGTTTTTTCATTTTGCTTTTGGAGACAAATTATGAAGAAAATTGTTGTTTTTTTCCGTGTTCTCATTTTTGGTTTTATTTTGAAAAACAAATGAACGAATGACACACGGATTCATTGACTCGAGACTCGACTTGGACTTGACTGTTTTTGACTTGGGACTTGAGATTTACAGTACTGGACGGACGGGGTGAGTGTGTGAGGATTGGGGACGGGCATTCGATGAAATTTTTTTAATCGATCGTCGGAAGAATTAACGATCGATTATCGATTAATCATGAACGTTTTTCTATTAAAATGATCATCATTATTATTACTATCTGCACTAATCTGCAGAAATAAATTCAACTTTACGACATATAAACATAACGACTCTAGATCCACATCAGCTGTTTGACATTATAATGTGTTTAATTCAGTTTTGTTCAAATCTCACAGAAACAAAACTTAAAACCACATCACTAATTTACATAAACTAAGTGAAGATAAAACTCCAGCTCTTGTGTCGCTGATGTGGTTCAACTTGTGTTGGATTAAAAGACATGACTCAGGTGAATACAGGTCAGTGTGACCAGATTTGTGTTTGTCAAAACCAGGACAGCGTACGGGGGGAGGGGGGGGGGCCTCGTCATCCACATTGAGCGACTCTCACCTGGAAAAACTTTTTCCCACTGGACACAGAAACATATGTGCTGCTTTATCCACTGTGCACATGGACTCACACTTGTCCCAACGCAACGGAAAGTGTGGAATTTCTTCTACAAATCCTGGTTAAATCCACATTTGTGCTTCGGTTCGTTACAGACTGACCCACTGTTTGTGTCTCGCTCCTTCTGATGCAGAGACACATGTACACACCTGTTTGGTCACGATACACACAGAAACCTACATTCGGTTTGTCGATTAAAATTGACGTAATCAATTAAATTCTTAATGATCAATTATCGATTAATCGATTAATCTTGCCCATCCCTAGTGAGGACAAACGCTTCGATCCTAAGGTGTGTGGACGTTCTGTGGATGTTCTTTCGTCTCTTTTGGGTTTCCGTCAGGAGGCTCTCGGCTCTCGTGTCGGGGGGTTCGGTCTGGAGACGGAGAGGAGGGGCTGTAATGTTCGTTCTTTCATTAGAGAAACGTCGTGTGTGTCCAGCAGGATGATCTGTCCCCAGGGGGAGTTTGTGTCTCCAGCCCGAGTGTCTCTAACCAAACTCATGCGCTCGTTTTCTCATTAGTGTCTCTGATCAGGACACGAACGCAGCAGCGAGTCTGGAGCTCATCTTCTGTCCTGCCGCACACACTGAAGAAATAACGTGTAAGATTTACTTGAAAAAAATCTGCACCAGCACTTTTTAAGTAAATTTTACTGCTGTAAATGTATCAGGTACAGTTTATATGAGTAATTTCAAGTGTCAAACAAAAAATTAATAAATAAAAGCTGTTTAATTATGGCTGATCCGAAGGTTGACGGTTCGAATCCTAAAAAAACCCTGGTGTGTGGGTGAGTGTGTGAATGTGTGAGTGATTGTAAAACGGTTTGAAACTTGAACTTGGAAAAGCGCTGTATAAAAATGTGACAATTTACCGTTTCTTATACATTAGTACAGACATGTCAAACTCAGGCCCAGGGGCCAAATTTGACCCTTGATATAATTATTTTTGGTCCATGAGATCATATCAAATCTGTGTCAGAGCCGCCGCCGCACACAGATCGACTATTGAGACATGATTTATTTAAAATGTTGTTATTTTATATTATGGTTGTTCTAGATTCAATATTTAAACAAAACTATTATTAAACATTTATTTTAATGAGAAAAGGTTTAAAATTACAGATCTCGAAAGAAGAGAAAACATGCAGATGATGTTGAGATTTTTCAATAAATATTTAGTTTGGCCCAAGACTTAGTCCCAGTTTTAATTTTGGCCTCTGTGAGTTTGAGTTTGACTCTCCTGCATTAGTAAATATTAGACATATAATATAAACTTAATTATTACAGCAATGCAATTAATTATAACAATATTTTCTATATTCAGGATTCCCACAGTCATGGAAATCCTGGAAAAGTCATGGAAATTTTGTAAATTCAATGAAAGTTTTGGAAAAGTCTTGGAATTTTAGTATCTCTTTCACACAACTCCAGTGTTCTGTTCAGTTTTCATGAGGCTGTTCTGATTATTTCTGAACGTCTGAGTCTTTTGTCTAAAAGAGACGACAGTAAAAGCACTGACAGGATTTAGAAAGTTCAAAACTATAATCCCAAACCATGAGGTGAGTGGAAAAATTTAGACCTAAAAGTTTGATCAGTTCTACACATGTAGGTGCTGGAAAGTCATGGAAAATTCACTTTAGGTCACAGGTGTCAAACATCCAGATCCGGCCCCCCAAGACCTTTAATCTGGCCCTTGGGTGATTTTCTACTAAAATATTTTAATTATATTTTCTATTAAAATGGTGTTAATTTTCTGTGGTGTTTATCACAGCAGCGTCTCCAGCGTCTCTGTACGTGGCCCCTCCCACCAGAGCAGCACAAATGAAGACTTGTCTCTTTCCAAACGCTCTTAAAGGACGATCGTTTTGACTGTTGACCGTGACCCTCATCAGAAAAATGTCCAACATGAGAAAAGTGGAGCCGAGTGCAGGATTTTACAACAAAAATGGACTTATTCTATTTACAGACAAGTTCATGTTAAAACTTTGTGTTGAAATTGAATTTTTCTTAAAGTTTCAGGTTGTTCATAATATTATAATATTATAATAAGAAAGAGTTCATCAATTAAAAAAGGTTTGTGTAATAGATTTGTGTTTCTCTGCACAATTATTTAAACTTATTGTTATTTTTGGGGTTTATATGACGAGTTTTCTGATCCGGACACTTTGGGATCAAAGTCGGTTGGATACGGCCCCCGGATCAAAATGAGTTTGACTCTCCTGCTTTAGTCCAGCGATCGGTCAGCGGTGTCCTTAGTCGTCCAACACTTTTATTTGTCACTTGTCATTTTATCTGGGAGAGAATCATGAGTTTAGATCTGCTTAATAGTTTTTTGTTTTAACTTTCATGCAGGGTCATATACATGATCAGATCATAATAGTTTTGAATGTTGTGGCCACGCCCCTTTTTAATTGGCTAATTGATTGAGGACACGTCTTTAGTCGAGCAAGAACGTTTTTGTGGACCTATACTAGTACATTTAAGCTTTTGTAGTTTTGTTGATATTTAGTTTAACTCTTTCCCCATGAAGACGACATTTGACGACCCTCCCTCTTTCCTTAATGACGTCTTTTGACGCTCTGCTGTATCACTAAAGACGTGATTTGACGACCATTACAAATGGCTCGGTTTTTCACATGGGCCCGGTCAAGCAGAAGTAAACAACAAGGCCACAAATTCAAGTTAATGCATCTGACATAAAAATGTATTGAACAGATACATATGTACTCTAGTTTATCAAACTGTTGACCTTTTTTCTGGACCATTTTTGGTTCTAAAGTTACACACGTTTTAAACATACCATGTTTAACAAAATTTAGTTCCCAAATTTCACAGACCTGCAAATCATGTAAATAAATGGATGTATTTCATCATATCTTGTGTTATTCCATCTTTGAACTGTTGATGAAGGGACATGATTTTTCCATTAAAATAAAAAGTATTTAAAATGATAAAAAATTTGCTTGGAAGGACTGACATATTTTATAGAAATAGTTTCCTATTATTAAAGTATTCGGAAGAAAAAAGCGACACATGATGTAAAATCCTGCACCTTCTACTTGTTTGTTACTTTTCCCTCCGTTACCATGACCTTTCTTAATAAAAAATCTCATGAGTCAAAAAGTCAGAGGTTTTTCAACCTAATCTTGTACCATATGGTAGAAAACTATATGAAGCAAATATTCAAACCAGTTTGTTAAGGATATGTAAGTGAGAACCAAGAGTTATCACTGTTTGGATTTATTGACCAAAAAGTGCTGCATATTTGATTCCCTCCGTTACCGACATGAGTTTTAAAATTTTTTGTCTTGAACTTGAAAGAATCTCACAGGTTTAACTTGACCCTGTTGGAGTGTAACTCTTTCCTACATTCTGATACTTTACTTATTTCAATAGTTCCTCTAGTTTCTGAATAAGAGACATTTGAATGTCAAAAATCTGCCTGTTTCCTTCCGTTACGGCTTGACCAGACCCACATGTAATCAGAGGATGTGATTGGTGGGGGCCACTACAACCCAAACATACTAATATATGTATGTGTTGTTCCAAGTAGGCGTCCAAGGGGGAAAGAGTTAAAAAGGTAAACAAATGGTTAATTCATTTGTTATTACAGAGTTAAAATTACAGTTTGATAAATAAATATATTCAGATTGAATCCATTACAAGACTACAATAAGTTAATGTTTAAAAGGCTATATAATAGATTTATCTGTTATTTAAAACCAGAAAAGGATTATTTTCCTTCAGTTGTAGCACCAGATATTTTGACCCATAGATGGCGCTGGTTCTCTGTATTCCAAAGGAGGATGTTGTTCTTTGAAAACCTCAGCTGAAGAAGTTATAAACAGTTATAAACATGTTCGCTCGTCAGATAGAACATCGCGAGTTGTTACAGAAATATGAATGATTTGACACTGGCAACATTTTTTCAGTAAAGCCATTTTAAACTGAAGTTATCGCTCGGACATTTTTTTTTCATTGTAGTTGTAACCGAATCCACAACACAGAGAACAACAGACTGTTAACGTCACATATGAACAGTTCTTCAGATAAACTATAGCATAAACAACAGAACAGAACAAGTTTAACCAAACTCTCCATCTCACTCCAAATCACTAAATCCATTCAATTCTTCATCCTCCGTGTCACTTCTGAACAACTCCACGACCTCCGGAGGTAAAAAGAGCGACGCTTCCTTTTCTGTGTCGCTGTCGTCAGACTCAGCATCAGTTCCAGTTAGAATTATTGGGTCTTTCTGAATCCCAACAGGATGGTTTCGGTGTCACTGAAGTCCAGACTTTGTCCATCCATCCAGTGACTTCAGGAAAGTTGCATGAAACTGTTGAAGTTGTGTTTTCCATCCCCACTTTCCGCCAGACCCTCACAAGTCTCTTTCTGCTGCTCGATTACCGTTTTCAGCTGAATATTTCAGTACTTACAGCAGGACAGAGGCTTTTTCTGCAGGAGACATGCGCAGTAGAGTGACGTGACAGGGTACAGGGGAACAGATACTGACACACAAACTAGAGCCTGTCAGCTTTCAGTGTGAAAATTTTATATCAAAGTCACACCTGAGTATAAAGTCCAGGAAAGACCCACAAGGTACGTTCACACTGAGCCTGAAGTGACTCAATCCAATTTTTGCCCCGTGTCTGTTTGATCTTTTAATGTCGGTCTGAACGACACAGATACGATTTTTCAAATGTGACCCAGGACACTTGGATATGTGCTCCTGAAACTGATACATATCTGATCTTTTGACATGTGACTTCAGTCTGAACGGCCAAAGCACATCCAGCTGACCTACACGTTATCAACAAGCCACAAATGTACACAAACATTCTTCTCGTCATACGAAAATATTTAATGAACTCCGTGTCACTGAAGCGAAGCACATCGCAGTCCAACCACTCTTGACTACGTCTCCACATCCACACGTTCCTTTCAACGGAAAACAAGTAAGTTGTACATGTTCTGGCTCCGGTAGAGAGGAACTTTTAAATCTATTACACATTTTTTTCTTTTTTTCTTTTTTTTATAGAATAATGTGAATAATCACATACGAAAATATGTTTCCAAATACTATTTCATAAAAAGATCCAGATCTTTGCAGGAGAACTCTCTTTGTGTGGCGTCGGTCATATTGTGAGGTGGTTGCACAGAGAAAGCACGTGGAGACGACAGACGCTTCAAACACCACAAAAATACATATTTAACCTTTAAAAAAACTTTCAAATAAATCTGTGATTACTGGAATTCATATGTAACTATGGACTATGGAATCACCTGACCTGACCTGATCACATGAACACACTGGCAACACCTGGCGTCACTGGCAACACGTCCACATTCTATTTCTACTTTATGACATCATAAAGCTTCACTTGTTGATTTATATAAGTTTAGCACAAGTTTCCAGTGTAATCACTTCTATTCAGACCCGACCGAGACACAGAGACTACCACAGACAAACATGCCAAGACTGGTGCGATTTACACTAGTGAGGGACGACGAACTCCTGTACAGCCAGGATTCAACCTGATGGGGCGTTGGGATTAACACTACCAACCCACATCAGGCCTCTGGACCACAGAACAGGTGGTCCACACTTTCAATCCTCAAGAGTAGAAACTCTTGAGGAGTTAGAACGGGAGCAGCTTGGACCTCAAACCACACAGAGGTCCAAGGAGGAACGAGGAGAAGGGCATGGCTTTGTCATGTCTCGACTCCAGGCTGCCTCAGCTGCTCAGGCCAGAGCCAGAGAAGATCTGTTCATCCAACCAAGTGAACTGAACAACAGCCTCAGTCCGATATTGAGGGACTGGAGAAACAGGTCGCTGACCTGACAGCACTGTTGCAGAACCTAGACAATTCCTGCAGAAAATATGCACAGTGGAAAACGGAAGCAGAGACTCCAGCAGGACTGCTGCGATCTGATTCTAACTCCAGAAAAGTCTTTGGAAAATACTGCTCTGAGAGAACGCAACTCCCTGGAGTGTATTCTGGCCAACTTGAAAAAGACAATCATCTCTGGAGCTCAGAACCAAAGGAGGCTGAGCTGAAGGCCCAGAAGCTCCAGGACTCGAGAACATGCAGACACGGTCCAAAACATGTGCAGCCGTGAGAAGCTGCAGGACTGCCTGAGGAGGTCTAGGAAGAGCACTCCATCCTCAAAAAAGGTACGGGGCTCTGAAGAAGGCTGATGCAGGAGGTGGAACAGGAGAAAAAATCAGTGCTAAGCTCCAGAAAGAAATGCCACCATTCTGAAGTCTGCCAAGAGCTAAGTTAGAGCGCTCCTGGCTGGAGAAGAAGTGCAGTGGCTAGAGGAGCTACTCAGGACCCAGGAAGAGTGCTCCCTGCTAGAGACAAAGACACTGCACTCCAACAGCAGGTCGAGCAGGAAAACTGAACAAGAGACCTGCTAAATGAAAAGGCCGCCCTGTTGGACCCGATGACTAAAAATTAGCTCTCGGTGCGGTCGAACATGTGAATGCGGTGCAGCTAAAACTGAGGAGGTGTGAGAAAGAACTTCCTGCTCATGCAAATAACTGTGCTCTAGAGCAGAAGTGAAGAGGAAAAACATGCAGAGCCAGTTAGAAAAATGAGAGGCCCCATGTTGAGCACCAGTAAGACTGAGGCAGAGCGCTCCTGCTGGTGGACAGGTGCGGCGACTGGACCACGCCTGGCTACAACTCAGGAAGAGCCTCCCTGCTGCTGTAAAGAACAGGGCTCTACACCAGCAGGTAGAGCAGGAACATCAACATGAAGACTGCTTTAGAGGAAGAGAAACAGCTCTGGTAAACCCGTGAGAAGCTGAACACAGAGCTCCCCTACTGCTCCAAAGATTCAGCGCCTTGGAGGAAAGCAGAGGACCAGAAAGACAGCGCTCCCTGCTGGAGAGGTGNAAATCCTCAAGAGTTTCTAAACTCTTGAGGAGTTAGAACGGGAGCAGCTTGGACCTCAACACCACCAGAGGTCCAAGGAGGACGAGGAGAGGGCATGGCTTTAGTCATGTCTCGACTCCAGGCTGCCTCAGCTGCTCAGGCCAGAGCCAGAGAAGATCTGTTCATCCAACCAGATGAACTGAACAACCAAGCCTCAGTCCCGAGATATTGAGGGACTGGAGAAACAGGTCGCTGACCTGACAGCGCTGTTGCAGCAACACCTAGACAATTCCTGCAGAAAATATGCACAGTGGAAAACGGAAAAGCAGAGACTCCAGCAGGACTCTGCTGATCTGAATTCTAAACTCCAGGAAAAGTCTTTGGAAAATACTGCTCTGAGAGAACGCAACTCTCACCTGGAGTGTATTCTGGCCCAACTTGAAAAAGACAAGTCATCTCTGGAGCTCAGACACCAAAAGGAGGCTGAGCTGAAGGCCAGAAGCTCCAGGAACTCGAGAACATGCAGACACAGGTCCAAAACATTGTGCAGACCCGTGAGAAGCTGCAGGACTGCCTGAGGAGGTCTCAGGAAGAGCACTCCACCTCAAAAAAGGTACGGGGCTCTGAAGAAGGATCTGATGCAGGAGGTGGAACAGGAGAAAAACATCAGTGCTAAGCTCCAGAAAGAAAATGCCACCATTCTGAAGTCCTGCCAAGAGCTAAGCTTAGAGCGCTCCCTGCTGGAGAAGAAGTGCAGTGGACTAGAGGAGCTACTCAGGACCTCAGAGAAAGAGTGCTCCTGCTAGAGACAAAGACCACTGCACTCCAACAGCAGGTCGAGCAGGACAAACTGAACAAGACGACTGCTAAATGAAAAGGCCGCCTGTTGAGGACCTGCGATGAGCTAAAATTACAGCTTCGGTGCAGGTCGAGACATGTGATGCGGTGCAGCTTAAAACTGAGGAGGTGTGAGGAAAAGAACTTCCTGCTCATTGCAAATAACTGTGCTCTAGAGCAGGAAGTGAAAGAGGAAAACATGGCAGAGCACAGTTAGAAAATGAGAAAGCCACCATGTTGAACACCAGTAAAGACCTCGAGGCAGAGCGCTCCTGCTGGTGGACAGGTGCGGCGCACTGGACCACGCCCTGGCTACAACTCAGGAAGAGCTCTCCCTGCTGACTGTAAGAACAGGGCTCTACACCAGCAGGTAGAGCAGGAACATCACATGAAGACTGCTTTAGAGGAAGAGAAAACAGCTCTGGTAAACACCGTGAGAAGCTGAACACAGAGCTCTCCCTACTGCTCCAAAGATTCAGCGCCTTGGAGGAAAAGCAGAGGAGCACAGAAAGACAGCGCTCCCTGCTGGAGGAGGTGAGCACGGCGCTGGAGCAGGAGCTGGAGCGGAAGAAGAGAAAGAGGAGGTGGTACAGGAGGCTCCTGGGCAATGTAGAGCCTCTCTCACCCCCTCACTGTTCTGCACTTGAACAATAAACATAACAAAAAAAACTTCATGTTGTATTTGTCTTTCTAAACTGTAGTAATAGTAATAGTAATAATTAGTAAACAGACAGATGTCGTTTGCAGGATATATTTTCAAAACACATTCCCTTTTCCACATTTTGATTAAGAATTTTGACATGTGCATTGATAAATACATGTATGTGGCTTGTAATCCTTTTAGTCCACAGGTGTCAAACATAAGGGCCCGGGGCCAGATCCGGCCCCCAAGACCTTTAATGTGGCCCTTGGGTGATTTTCTAAAATATTTAATTATATTTTCAATTTAAATTGTGTTAATTTCTGTGGTGTTTATCACAGCAGCGTCTCCAGCGTCTCTGTACGTGGCCCTCCCACCAGAGCAGCCACAAATGAAGACTTGTCTCTTTCCAAACGCTCTTAAAGGACGATCGTTTTGACTGTTGACCGTGACACCCTCATCAGAAAAAATGTCAACATGAGAAAAGTGGAGCCGAGTGCAGGATTTTACAACAAAAATGGACTTTTCCTGTTTACAGACAAGTTCATGTTAAAACTTTGTGTTGAAATTGAATTTTTCTTAAAGTTTCAGGTTGTTCATAATATTATAATATTATAATAGGAAAGAGTTCATCAATTAAAAAAGATTTGTGTAATAGATTTGCGTTTCTCTGCACAAATATTTGAACTTATTGTTATTTTTGGGGTTTATATGACATGAGTTTTCTGATCCGGACACTTAAGGATCAAAGTCGGTTGGACACGACGCCCGGAACAACATGAGTTTAACTCTCCTGGTTTAGGTCATGAAAAAGTCATGGAAAAGCTTTGATATTTTGTCACTGAAAAAGAGTGGGAACCCTGAATATTTTACTTAATTTATTTACATAAATATGACTTCTAACTTAAAAAAAATAATAATAATTTGTAACTATTCCTCAGTAAATTGGTGGTGGTACATTTTACTGACAAGTAAATTGTACCTGATTTTACAGCAGGAAAATTGACTTAAAAAGTGCTGCTGCAAATTGTTACAAGGGTTTTTTTTTCTAGTAAATCTTCCAAGTTATTTTATTTCAGTGCAGAGGACATCACCCGCTGTCCAAAACCTGTTCTCTGTCGCCATGGAAACGTAAATCACACAGGTGGACTCAGAGGTGACAGAAATCTCACTGAGGTGCTGCTGCAGAAGTTGAGATTATCAGTCTTATGGCGCGTTTGTTTTTTCCATCCGTCTCGGAGGTTTGAGGACGTTGCCTAACGACACGCAGTGACACGCCCCTTTTCCTCGGACGATGAAACTCTGAAGAACCTGGAGGAGACAGAGTAAAGATCCTGAGACACAATCTGAGACGACTGAGTTCAGTGTCACTTTTAAATATGAAGTGTTTTTATGGTGTTTTGGAGCTTTGGTGCTGTAAATGAGTCACTCTTATCACTGCAGTACTTTACCACGTCTGTATTACTGCAGTACTTTACCACGTCTGTTATTACTGCAGTACTTTACCACGTCTGTATTACTGCAGTACTTTACCACGTCTGTATTACTGCAGTACTTTACCACGTCTGTATTACTGCAGTACTTTACCGCGTCTGTATTACTGCAGTACTTTACCGCGTCTGTATTACTGCAGTACTTTACTGCGTCTGTATTACTGCAGTACTTTACCGTCTGTATACTGCAGTACTTTACCGTCTGTATTACTGCAGTACTTTACCACGTCTGTATTACTGCAGTACTTTACCACGTCTGTATTACTGCAGTACTTTACCACGTCTGTATTACTGCAGTACTTTACCGCGTCTGTATTACTGCAGTACTTTACCGCGTCTGTATTACTGCAGTACTTTACCAGCGTCTGTATTACTGCAGTACTTTACCACGTCTGTATTACTGCAGTACTTTACGCGTCTGTATATGCAGTACTTTTTTACTGTCTGTATTACTGCAGTACTTTACCCTGTATTACTGTCTGTATTACTGCAGTACTTTACCACGTCTGTATTACTGCAGTACTTTACCACGTCTGTATTACTGCAGTACTTTACCACGTCTGTATTACTGCAGTACTTTACCACGTCTGTATTACTGCAGTACTTTACCATGTCTGTATTACTGCAGTACTTTACTGAATCTGTATTACTGCAGTACTTTCCCACGTCTGTATTACTGCAGTACTTTACTGAATCTGTATTACTGCAGTACTTTACCATGTCTGTATTACTGCAGTACTTTACCGCATATGCATTACTGCAGTACTTTACCGTGTCTGTATTACTGCAGTACTTTACTGCATCTGCATTACTGCAGTACTTTACTGAATCTGCATTACTGCAGTACTTTACCATGTCTGTATTACTGCAGTACTTTACTGCGTCTGTATTACTGCAGTACTTTACTGCATCTGTATTACTGCAGTACTTTACCATGTCTGTATTACTGCAGTACTTTACTGCGTCTGTATTACTGCAGTACTTTACCGTGTCTGTATTACTGCAGTACTTTACTGCGTCTGTATTACTGCAGTACTTTACTGCGTCTGTATCACTGCAGTACTTTACTGTGTCTGTATTACTGCAGTACTTTACTGAATCTGCATTACTGCAGTACTTTACTGTATTACGTCTTTACTGTCTGTATTACTGCAGTACTTTACCGCGTCTGTATTACTGCAGTACTTTACCATGTCTGTATTACTGCAGTACTTTACTGCGTCTGTATTACTGCAGTACTTTACTTTGTCTGTATCACTGCAGTACTTTACTGCGTCTGTATTACTGCAGTACTTTACTGCGTCTGTATCACTGCAGTACTTTACTGCGTCTGTATTACTGCAGTACTTTACTGCGTCTGTATTACTGCAGTACTTTACTTCTGCATTACTGCAGTCTGTCTGTATTACTGCAGTACTTTACTGCGTCTGTATTACTGCAGTACTTTACTGCGTCTGTATTACTGCAGTACTTTTACTGCGTCTGTATTACTGCAGTACTTTACTGCGTCTGTATTACTGCAGTACTGCACTGCAGTACTTTACTGCGTCTGTATTACTGCAGTACTTTACTGCGTCTGTATTACTGCAGTACTTTACTGCGTCTGTATTACTGCAGTACTTTACTGAATCTGTATTACTGCAGTACTTTACCATGTCTGTATTACTGCAGTACTTTACCGCATATGCATTACTGCAGTACTTTACCGTGTCTGTATTACTGCAGTACTTTACCGCATCTGTATTACTGCAGTACTTTACTGCGTCTGTATTACTGCAGTACTTTACCGCGTCTGTATTACTGCAGTACTTTACTGCGTCTGTATTACTGCAGTACTTTACCGCGTCTGTATTACTGCAGTACTTTACCGCGTCTGTATTACTGCAGTACTTTACCGCGTCTGTATTACTGCAGTACTTTACTGCGTCTGTATTACTGCAGTACTTTACCGCTTGTCTGTATTACTGCAGTACTTTACCGCGTCTGTATTACTGCAGTACTTTACTGCGTCTGTATTACTGCAGTACTTTACCGCGTCTGTATTACTGCGTACTTACTGCGTCTGTTTACTGCAGTACTTTACCGCGTTCTGTATTACTGCAGTACTTTTACCGCGTCTGTATTACTGCAGTACTTTACCGCGTCTGTATTACTGCAGTACTTTACCGCGTCTGTATTACTGCAGTACTTTACCGCGTCTGTATTACTGCAGTACTTTACTGCGTCTGTATTACTGCAGTACTTTACTGCGTCTGTATTACTGCAGTACTTTACTGTGTCTGTATCACGGCCTGTGGGTCGGTTGTCGGTGTTGTTCGTGTTTTTAGTCCATTTCCTGTTCATGTGCCAATCACACGACACCAACACTTTCACTTCACTAATATAATGAATGATCCAGTGTTGCCCCCCTAGTGTCTCCGCTCAATTTCATTTCTCTCCAGTGACTCAGTCAGGAATCAGAAAACACTAGACGGTTTGTAAAAACCCTGGAAGTGCGAGTTCAGGCACCAGCCAATCAGAGAAGGGTCATATATTCTGTGTTGGCGACGATTCCTGAGATCGAGGATTTAAAGCCGGAACAAAGAGAATGTTTGGTGAATTTTAACAACGGGAAAGACGTTATTGTTCTTCTTCCCTCACATTTGGGAAAAGCTTAATTTACCAGTTAGTCCCGTTAGTGGAGCATTACATACGTCACAACCAAACAGCAGCGACTGGTTAAATGATAAAAAGTACTCGCCTACTGTCGAGCAAACGAATTCTAATGCTATTTTGGCGAGGCTGATATAATTGTAGACGGGACACGTTTCTGCTTTAAAATACTTTGACAAGATTTTGACGTGAATTATTTCCACGATAATCCCAAGAATTCAAGTAAAAAACATATTTCTTCATGGCTGTGTTCAGACTGCACCTGAAGTGACCCAAATCAGATTTTTTGCCTCTATGTTTCTGTATCTGATCTTTTAATGTCAGTCTGAACCACACAGATCAGATTTTTACAAATGTGACCCAGGACACTTGGATCTGTGCTCCTGAAACTGATCCATATCTGATCTTTAACATGTGACTTGAGTGTGAACGGTCAGGTCACATTCATCCACCTACACGTTATCAACAAGACACAAACGTCACTATTCTGCACTGAAGTAGGAGAAAACTGTTCATGATCCATGTGACTGAAGTGAAGCACATCTCCACTCACCACAAAACACCACCACCAAAAACCTCGTCCTTCTCCTTCTCAATCTCCTCCTTAAAACAAGTAAGTTGTTCATGTTGTGGCTCCGGTACGAGAGGAACTTTAAAATCTCCAGGTGCTCGATGCTGCGTCCATGTTTGTTCAACTTGTGTAAACACAGAGACGCTCGCTGCGGTTGACGTCGTCGTGTCTCCAGTGTCACATGTGGGACACTTTTGGACCGTTTAATGTTCACACTGGAGTCACATACAAGTCACATTTAACTGGAAATGTGAACGACCTCAAAAAAACATCGGATTTCACAAAAAAATCAGAATTGAGCGTTAAGCCCTGCAGTCTGAACGTAGACTTTGACTTGTTTCTTTTATTAAGTCGTTTTAGATCAATATTGTAATTTACAACGTCCAGAATATGACATAAAAATCCACTGGTGTCATAAATTCTAAGTATAACCGACACAAACCCAACAGGTCTTCTTCTGTTTCTTTAAAAAGCAGTCTGAACGTAGCCCATGTTGTCTGTGCTGAAATGAATCATGGGGAATGTAGTTCTTGATGTTTATAAGCCGTTGCTTCTATAAAACCTGCATTTGCGCAAAGAAACTTGTGAGTCGATATATTTGTGACAGCCCACGATGTTATTGTGAGACTTTTAACGATACGATATCACGATATTTCAGTTTTTGTTACATGAATTATACTATTTATACTGAATTCTTCCTGGAGGTTTTGTAGTTGAAGCACAGACTTGTTTTGGAGCCTGGTACTCGGCCGATGCCAAAGCAACAACAGTTTTCCGGTTTCGGGTCCACGTTTTTCTCTGTTTCTTTCAAACACACGAAACATAATAAAACAGTTGAAGCGCGGACGTGACTTTATATCCGAGCGGGAGACGGGCGGATAAACAAACGCAGCATTATTCTCTTTTTTAGTCTAGTATTTGGTTTAGTTTGTGCGTGTTTGACCTGGAGGCGGATTTTTTAAATAATCACTGGTGCAAAAGTGGAGCTCAAAGAAGTCCATTATGAGTCTGTAAATCTGTATTGATGCCGAGTCCAATAAATAAAAACACAAACAAACGCGTCTTTGGAATGGCGTGTGTTTGACTCCTCGAGGCCCCTCCGTCCTCTCCGGCCTCCGTCTGAACATTTACATAATCCTTTATCAAACTCACCCGCGGAATTTACTTAAAATACTTCAGCCTGAGTTTGATCAAATCCACGTCTCACATATTTATCACATTTATGAGAGCTTTAATTCCGAATAAAAATAATTTACTCCTGAATAAAAGTAAATTCTGCTTTAAAAAAAAAAAAAAAAAAAATGTAAATACTTAATTCCAAATGAAAAAGATTATTCGGAATTAAACTTAACTCCAAAGTAAGTGTGTGGTTTATTCCGATTTTAAAAACAAATCATGTAAACGTTTATTCTTCTTAAAACTAATTCTGGTCAGGAGTAGGGAGTATTATCTGTTACATGAGGGTGAGTTGTTGTATACTTGTAGGGAGTATTATCTGTTACATAATTTGTACAGTTGTAGGGAGTATTATCTGTTACATTTTTTGTATAGTTGTAGGGAGTATTATCTGTTACATTTTTTTGTATAGTTGTAGGGAATATTATCTGTTACATTTTTTGTATAGTTGTAGGGAGTATTATCTATTACATAAGGGTGAGTTGTTGTACAGTTGTAGGGAGTATTATCTGTTACATAAGAGTGAGTTGTTGTACAGTTGTAGGGAGTATTATCTGTTACATAAGGGTGAGTTGTTGTACAGTTGTAGGGAGTATTATCTGTTACCCTTGTACAGTTGTAGGGAGTATTATCTGTCATGTAAGAGTGAGTTGTTGTACAGTTGTAGGGAGTATTATCTGTTACATTTTTGTATAGTTGTAGGGAGTATTATCTGTTACATAAGAGTGAGTTGTTGTACAGTTGTAGGGAGTATTATCTGTTACATAAGGGTGGGTTGTCGTTCAGTTGTAGGGAGTATTATCTGTTACAAAATAAAAATAAAAAGTGGTTCTAATACACAGACTATTTCAAGAGCTCATATTTTGCATTCTTGTGGTTTTAATTCTCCTTCGGTCGCCTCGGGGTCAGGATTTCATATTTTCCAACTTAAAATAAAGTCTGTTTATGAAAATACACTTTATAAACTTCAACTCTGTCATGTGGTGATACAGGAAGTGCTTCACTGTGTTATTAAACTCCACACATTTTCACATTTGAATCATTTGGATCATTTCAGTCCAGAATTTCCGATCTCTGCTGAACTAAAAGTAAAAGGAGCTGCTCACTTGAAAACAACCGCTTCAATCGTCCAAGTAGAATATATGGTAAAAGGAAAAATGTAATTCCTTTTAGTTGGAGATGTACAGCAGACTGAGGTCCTGTGTTGCTCTCTCATCTGTGTTGGTTTGTAGGTTTGAAATAGTCTGGGATTTCATGTTGTCTTAAAATCCTCTGTAATTTTCCAGAAACTCCAGCCATGTACGGAATAGTTACACCCTTTCTCCTGGGTTCAGATTCTCTGTTGTCTTACCACTTCATGACATCATATGTTGGAAGAGAGTATTTTGAGCTTTGGAAATGTAGACAGACTAACATTAAAGTTCCCATCTCATGTAAAATAACTCTTTTCACATTGTATCTTCTGCAACTAAACAAACACAGTTTGGGTTTTGGAACATCTATTACACAATAGTTCTGAAATCTTACTGATTTCTTGGAGACATCACAGACCAGGAACTATGAAAGTTCGACTATTGCTCCTCCCCCCGCCCGTCCTGGGAAAGCACAGGACTCCGCCCTCAGACAAATGTGACATAGACTCTGAGTGAGCCGCCCTTCCTCCGCCGTCTCAGGGAAGGGAGGGGGAGACAGGACGTGACCTGATAGTGGCAGGAATAAACTTTTATTCATCATGGAGACCAGGCGCGTTCAGCCGCATGTGTTGGACCCGGAATCAGACGAGGACTTTGAGGAGGCACGAAGCTCAAGCACCGAGTCCAAATCAAGAACATTACTGATTGGTAAAGTTTTAATAAACACTAGTAGATAAACTTATTGTATCGTGGACACTGCAGTCGGGGTGGAGGCGGTATATATATATATCTATATATATATCTATATATATATATATATATATATATATATTATATATATATATATATATATATATATATATATATATATATATATATATATATATATCCGCCCCAGTCGTCGACCCGATCTCCTCCGCTGATGTTTTATGTCATAAAAACACACTAAGTCTCTCAGTCTGGTCTGACATTGTTTCGGCAAAAGAGCGGGACCGGGCTCTTGTTTCGGGGGCGTCTAAACTCAAATGCAAAGGCTCCAAATAGAGGCGTCAAGGCGTTTTTTGACGCTTTGGTATGAACGGCCCTTTAGGTGAATCTGTCGCGTCATCATTGTAGCAGCTTTAGTTCATTGTCACGTGGGAGGGTGGCAGAAATACTCTGCAATTTGTTAAAAAAAACGCAGAATCAATCTAAAAAAAAACCACTTCAGCGACAAATACAAGTCCCACACATCACTCTTGGATGGTAGAAAGCTCTGAAAAGTTGATTTTGTATGAGACTGGCCCTTTAAAGAGTTATTCAAACCTGTGTGAATGAAACAAACACAACTCCAGGTTTGTTTTTGAGGAGTTAACAACATTCCAACATGACTTAAATCTCTCGAGAGACAGTTTTACGCCATATCAGACCTTTAATAATAAAACCATAAGCGGCTGTCATGTCCTCGCTCATGAGTCTGTCTGAGCTGATTATACTCTCACAGTGTTAAATGAATTCTAATCCTTAAATCCCTCTTGTTTAGCCGCTGCAGAGATAGTGCTAATTAGTCCTGGTCTGGTTCTGAAAGTGCTTGGTCAGAGTCTGCGGAGTCCTCCCTGAACTCCAAACACTCCTCTCAATCTCTCTCTCACTGCTGCTGTTCTGTTTGGTTTTTGTCGGTTTTCACAAATTTGCTGATTATTTGCCCTGCACGTGATTTTTTTCCCACGTCTTTGGGAAAAATGTGTCTCAAAAACTCATTGCGGTGAATAATTATCAAGCTCTGAACGCAAATGGACGACTGCAAAACATTTAGAATGAGACAGATCTGTGTTTCACATTTTTAAGATGGATTCAGGACTGTTAAGTGTGGAATTAATTTTGAGTCAAATAATTCAAAGCTTTAAAAACATCAAGCAAAAAAAAAATCTAACAAAAAAGTAAAATAAAATAAACCAAATGCAGTCAGATTATTTGTGTAATCGTGTAAAATATCTGTCTTTGCCTCTTCCGAAACATTTTGTTGTTTGCTTAGTTTGATGCTTTTTTTTTTTTTTTTTTTTGTTATGATTATTCCAGTTTTCTCGTTTGACTTTTTGGTTCAGTTTTGGCACAAACGTGACAGGTGGGCGGGGCTTTCCATGGTGCAAGTCCAAGCGCCTTCAAGACCGAGACAAGACCGAGTCCAAGCTCCTTGAAGACCAAGACAAGACCGAGTACAAACGCCTTCAAGACCGAGACAAGACCGAGTCCAAGCTCCTTGAAGACCGAGACAAGACCGAGTACAAACGCCTTCAAGACCGAGACAAGACCGAGTACAAACGCCTTCAAGACCGAGACAAAGATTCAACCGAGACAAGTCCAAGACTCCTTCAAGACCGAGACAAGACCGAGTTCAAGACGAGCCTTCAAGACCGAGACAAGACCGAGTTCAAACGCCTTCAAGACCGAGACAAGACAGAGTCCGAGCTCCTTGAAGACCGAGACAAGACCGAGTACAAACGCCTTCAAGACCGAGACAAGACAGAGTTCAAGCTCCTTCAAGACCGAGACAAGTCCAAGTCTAAGCTCCTTCAAGACCGAGACAAGACCGAGTTCAAGACGAGACAAGACAGAGTTCAAGCTCCTTCAAGACCGAGACAAGTCCAAGTCTAAGCTCCTTCAAGACCGAGACAAGACCGAGTACAAACGGATTCGAGACCAAGACAAGACTGAGTCGTTTTTTTTACCCATTACTTCTATCAGGTCTAAACCAGGACTAAACCAGGTCTAAACCAGAGTTGCATAAGTTTCATGTGTTTGTTGTTTCTGTGTTTGTCTCAGATTTGACTCTGGTCGACTCGTGAGTCGAGGACAAAGTTTCAGGATTTTTTCTGTTTTATTCGCAGCGACGTCCCGACCCGAGTGTGGACCAGAGTTTTATTCTGAAAATCTGCTCGCCCTAAAGCAACTTGATATAAAAGAATTGTAAGAACACAGAACTGTGACTGGACTTGACCTGATGTGACGTAAAGACCCGACTCACTGACCTGAGCTGTTAAACACGTCCCTCGAGTCAAATCATCTCAAATAGAAAGAATTCACGTTTTAGTGTCAAATCCAACAACAGAAGCGAACGCTGCCCACAGGGAAATGAACATGTGTTTTTATTTTCATTTTGCGTTGATTCTTTTGAGAACATTTTGTATGTGGAGCGACGACAAAACAAAATCCTGATCCTTCGTTCAACCTCGGTTATGAATTTAAAAAGTCGACGCCAAAGTGAAAGTCTCCAACTGTTCACCAAGAAACACCTTCCACTGCAAAGACCAGACGTGATGTTTCTGTAAAACCACAAGAACAAGAAAGTGCAGCTCAGTCTGTTTGTCTTCTGCTCCTCTACATTAACAAACAGGATTTTGTTTTGTCGTGGCTCCACATACAAAATGTTCTCTGTAAACTCAGGATGATTTCTTAGTCAGACAAATGTTTCCTTTTTGGTTCTTCCTGTGGATCAATCCTGCCCATCACCTTCACCTTTCACTATTTTTCAATTCCGTTGGGAAGAGAAACAGTTTGAACAGAGGTTTGAGTCACACACATCTGATTCACTTTTACATTTATGAAGTTCACAAACTTCCAAAGCCTGTTTCTTGAGTCGTTTTCCGCTGTTTGGATCCAACAACCACAACAATTACGACGTCCGAGTCCCAAAACTAAAATATGACAATATCAGAACCAGAAACAAAAGTGAAATGGTTCAAAAGACTTGAAAAGATCGACTTTGACAAATCAAACATGGAGGTTTGATGCTCACTTTTTCAGAGGATCCTTCCCAGTGTGAATTGACCTGAAGTCCGAGATTCTTGATGCGTGTATTATGCAGTAAAGAAACAAAGTTAAATATTTTTATTGTATTTTAGATTCGATATCCTCCCAGTCGCCTCTTTTCTTTTCTTTACACGCAGGGTTTGAACTCTGGGGCTTCTCACATTTATCTTCTTGATGAAATGGTTTTGTCTTCACAGCTGAGCCGCGTCAGGGTCAAGAAAAGACAAAAGTGCAAAGCAGCGTTCAAAAAGAGGAAAGGCTATTTTAAAAAATCTAGTTAGATTTATTTTGGGTTAATTTTCTGTTGGCTTCATTCACACACGTGTCGTTCAGTCATAGTTTTGATGCTTCAGTGAGAATCTGCAGCGTAAATAATCATGGAAATAAAGAAAACGTGTCCAAACCTCTGACAGGTCGAGTATCGGATCTTTTCAGTCACATGTCGTCACTCCGACACCGACGTCTAATCGTATCAAATGTCCTGCACTCCGACATTGTTTTTTCTTGGACAGAGTTGCCGGAGTTTAGCTTTTTTTTTTTTTTTAATTCAGCTTTTCCGACACACAAGGGAATCATTAAGTTGCAGCGGCGCTTTTTTCAGGACAATATTTTCACGGACTGGTGGGGCAGGAGGTGTGGTGCGTGCGGGATGGTTTAGACCTGGTTTAGATCTGGTTTAGACCTGGTTAAATCCTATTTTAATCCTAGTTTAGACCTGTTTTAGACCTGGTTTTACTCCTGGTTTATTCCTGGTTTTAGTCCTGGTTCAGTCCTGGTTTAGTCCAGGTTTAGATCTGGTTTTAATCCTGATTTTAGTCCTGTTTTAGACCTGGTTTAAACCTGGGATGCACCTAGTTTTAATCCTGGTTTTAGTCCTGGCCTAGACCTCGTTTTAGACCTGGTTTAGCCCTGAATTGGACTTGATTTAGTCCTGGTTTAGTCCTGGTTTTAGTCCTGGTTTAGTCTTGGTTTTAGTCCTGGTTTTAGACCTGGTTTTAGTCCTGGTTTTAGTCCTGGTTTTAGTCCTGGTTTAGTCCTGGTTTTAGACTTGGTTTTAGTCTTGGTTTCAGTCCTGGTTTAGTCCTGTTTTTTGTCCTGGTTTTAGTCCTGGTTTGGACTTGGTTTAGTCCTTGTTTAGTCCTTGTTTAGACCTGGTTTAGACCTGGTTTAGACCTGGTTTAGTCCTGCTTTGAACTTGGTTTAGTCCTTGTTTTATTCCTGTTTTAGTCCTGGTTTAGTCCTGGTTTTTGTCCTGGTTTTAGACTTGGTTTAGTCCTGCTTTGAACTTGGTTTAGTCCTTGTTTTATTCCTGTTTTAGTCCTGGTTTAGTCCTGGTTTTTGTCCTGGTTTTAGTCCTGGTTTTAGTCCTGGTTTGGACTTGGTTTAGTCCTTGTTTAGACCTGGTTTAGACCTGGTTTAGACCTGGTTTAGACCTGGTTTAGACCTGGTTTAATCCTTGTTTTAGTTCTAGGTTAGAGGCGTATGGGAGAAAATCTTTTCTCGGTTCATGTCACAGAAGCAGACTGGTCGACTTTCACCTTCTGCTCGATGGACGTTGAGTTTAGAAAAACACAAATGTTCTTCAAACAAAAGGCAAAAAAGTAAAAAAAAAAAAAAAGATTTAAAAGGTGAAGCTCTAAAAGTGGGTGTGGGGGTCTGTCAGGATAAGTGTTGTACTGGGTCAGGTGGTCGAGCCAGGGTCTGTCCTGTTCCTCTCAGACTAACTCCTTTCTTCTCTTCTCTTCTTTGTGGTTTTCAGGTCTGGAGCTCCTGGCGCTGTACAACCTGCCCCCGGTGCGAGAACCCGCCGTCAGGTTCTACACGGTCAAGGTCCCCCTGAGGGTCCAGAGCAGCGCGGAGGGAGCGGTCAGCGGCCTGGACGGACCCTGGCTCGACCACCTGACCCAGCACTTCACCAGCGGAGCCTCTCTGGTGCACGGGCACTTCCACCTGGGACACAACAGCGGTGAGTCCTGTCACCACGTCCGGACATCAGGAGGAAAAGAGATTCATCCACAGGAAGAACGAAAAAGGAAACATTTGTCTGACTAAGAAATCATCCCGAGTTTACAGAGAACATTTTGTATGTGGAGGCGACGACAAAACAAAATCCCGTTTGTTAATGTAGAGGAGCAGAAGACAAACAGACTGAGCTGCACTTTCTTGTTCTTGTGGTTTTACACAAACATCACGTCTTGGTCTTTGCAGTGGAAGGTGTTTCTTGGTGAACAGTTGGAGACTTTCACTTTGGCAGTTGACTTTTTAAAATTAAATTCAAAACCATGAGGTTAGAAACGAAGGATCGAGATTTAGTTTTTGTCGTGGCTCCACATACAAAATGTTCTCTGTTTAAACTCACAGGATGATTTCTTACTCAGACAAATGTTTCCTTTTTGGTTCTTCCTGTGGATCAATCCTGCCCATCACCTTCACCTTTCACTATTTTTCAATTCCGTTGGGAAGAGAAACAGTTTTGAACGGAGGCTTGAGTCACACACATCTGATTCACTTTTGCATTTATGAAGTTCACAAACACATTTCTCGAGTCGGACTTTCTGCTGTTTGGATCCAACAACCACAACAATTTAACGACGTCCCAATCCCAAAACTAAAATATGACAATATCAGAACCAGAAACAAAAGTGAAATGGTTCAAAAGACTTGAAAAGATCGACTTTATCAATAGACACGTCCCACTGGGAAAACAAACATGGAGGTTTGATGCTCACTTTTTTGTAAAATCCTTCTAGACTAAAACCAGGTCTAAACTAGATCTAAACCAGGACTAAAACCAGGTCCTAAAACTAGATCTAAACCAGGACTAAACCAGGACTAAAACCAGGTCTAAACTAGATGTAAACCAGGACTAAAACCAGGATTAAAACTAGATCTAAACCAGGACTAAAACCAGGTCTAAACCAGGACTAAAACAGGACTAAAACCAGGACTAAAACCAGGTCTAAACTAGATGTAAACCAGGACTAAAACCAGGATTAAAACTAGATCTAAACCAGGACTAAAACCAGGTCTAAACCAGGACTATAACCAGGTCTAAACCAGGACTATAACCAGGTCTAAACCAGGACTAAACCAGGTCTAAACTAGATCTAAACCAGGACTAAAACCAGGACTAAACCAGGACTAAAACCAGGTCTAAACTAGATGTAAACCAGGACTAAACCAGGACTAAAACCAGGTCTAAACCAGGTCTAAACTAGATCTAAACCAGGACTAAATCCTGCTGTGTGGACGTGTCTCCTCTTCTTCTTCGATCAATAATATTTTTAATACGGTTCAGGTTCCTCGTTTTTGTTTCTCTACAGCAAATCAAGTAATCCAAAGTAATCAGATTACATTACTCACTTTAAGTAATTTAATGGATTACGTTACAAACTACATTTTGGGGGATGTAATCTGTAATCTGTAGGGGATTACATTTTAAAATGAGGCGAGTGTTGGTTCTGGTCAGCGCTGGTGCAGATCAGCAGTGTCGGAGTCTGAAGCGGCTGAACTCTGGACGGTAAAGACATAAACGTCTTGTCCCTGTCGTGGTTTGGTATTTGAGCTCCAGGTTTCCGCCGTCATCACCTCGTCTCCGCTCCGTCCTCCCAATCCCACGCTTCACTTCACATCGCAGCTGATCTGGAGTCAGTGTAAACAGCAGTGTGTGAGCTGTGAGACGTTCACTGTCCCACGTGAACGACGGCGCCGGTGTTTACAGACGAAGTCAATCTGATGAAAAAACAAAAGAGGAAGAACGTGTCTGTGCTCAGGATGTTACTGCCTGGAATGTTCCACAGTGCGACATTAACAGTGTTGGGAAGGTTCTTTTAAAATGTAATCCCCTACAGATTACAGATTACACACACCAAGATGTAGTTTGTAACAGAATCCATTAAATTACTTAAAGTGAGTAATGTAATCTGATTACTTTGGATTACTTGATTTGTTGTAGAGAAACAAAGACGAGGAAATTGTAACATCAGATGTTTTGGTAAAAGAAAATGAAAAAGTTCAGATTTTACTGAACCAAATTAAAAATATTTTTGATAGAAGATGGACGGTCCACATGGCAGGACTGTTAAATCTTGTTTTAGACCTGGTTTAGTCCTGGTTTAGTCCTGGTTTAGTCCTGGTTTAGTCCTGGTTTAGTCCTGGTTTAGACCTGGTTTTAGACCTGGTTTAGACCTGGATTAGACCTGGATTAGACCTGGTTTAGTCCTGGTTTAGACCTGGATTAGACCTGGTTTAGTCCTGGTTTAGACCTGGTTTAGTCCTGGTTTAGATCTGGTTTAGTCCTGGTTTTAGACCTGGTTTAGACCTGGATTAGACCTGGTTTAGACCTGGTTTTAGACCTGGTTTTAGACCTGGTTTTAGACCTGGTTTATTAGACCTGGTTTAGTCCTGGTTTTAGACCTGGTTTAGTCCTGGTTTTAGACCTGGATTAGACCTGGTTTAGTCCTGGTTTAGACCTGGTTTTAGTCCAGGTTTAGTGTCCGGCAATGAGTGGAATTACTGGAAAAAAAAAAAAAAAAGGATTTAGCCCAAAATGTGAAAACAGTTAAATCCCTCTGTTTAATCCATTTACTTCAACAAAGTAACTGTAATCCAATTACCACTCACTGAAACAGTAACTGTAACTGAATACAGTTACTCATCAGTTGTACTCTGATTACATAAGTCCAGTACATGTAATCTGTTACTCCCCGACGCTGCCCACAGTACGACATTAAACACGTCTGTCGTCATGGAGACAGGCAGGTGAGTCAGATCTGTGGAGAGGCGACTCCGCTCACTCTAACAACTGTTGGTTTTTCTGCGACTAAAACACCTGTAATCGAATAAAGAGAAACCGTCCGTCCACAAACCACATCAGACTGAAGTGATTGAATCATGTGAATCTCATGTTCGGATCATCAGAGGAATTTACACAATTTAATAAAGGAAACTGAGGAAGATGAACTTTTACCGTCTAAAAACATGAAAAACAGAACTAGTTCATTTGAAACAGTTTGTGCTCCAGAGTTCTCATGAGATAGATTTTTAATTTTAATTCTACAATTACACAGAAAACCATTAACCCGAAGTTCAGCAAATCTACAGCAGGACACTTCTGACTGTTTTGAAAAGGGTCCTTCTGTCTCCCCCTGTCTCCTTCTGTCTCCTCCTGTCTCCTTCTGTCTCCTCCTCTCTTCTCCTCTCTCCTTCTGTCTCCTCCTCTCTCCTTCTATCTCCTCCTCTCTCGTTCTATCTCCTTCTGTCTCCTCCTGTCTCCTCCTATCTCCTTCTGTCTCCTCCTCTCTCCTTCTGTCTCCTCCTCTCTCCTTCTATCTCCTTCTATCTCCTCCTGTCTCCTCTCCTGTCTCCTTCTGTCTCCTCCTCTCTCCTTCTGTCTCCTCCTGTCTCCTCCTGTCTCCTCCTGTCTCCTTCTGTCTCCTTCTGTCTCCTTCTGTCTCCTTCTGTCTCCTTCTGTCTCCTCCTGTCTCCTCCTCTCTCCTTCTGTCTCCTCCTGTCTCCTCCTGTCTCCTTCTGTCTCCTCCTGTCTCCTTCTGTCTCCTCCTCTCTCCTTCTGTCTCCTCCTGTCTCCTCCTGTCTCCTCCTGTCTCCTTCTGTCTCCTCCTGTCTCCTTCTGTCTCCTCCTCTCTCCTTCTGTCTCCTCCTGTCTCCTCCTGTCCTCCTCTGTCTCCTCCTCTCTCTTTCTATCTCCTCCTGTCTCCTTCTATCTCCTCCTGTCTCCTTCTGTCTCCTTCTGTCTCCTTGTCTCCTCTGTCTCCTCCTGTCTCCTCTGTCTCCTCTGTCTCCTCCTTCTCTCTCCTCCCTGTCTCCTTCTGTCTCCTCCTGTCTCCTCCTGTCTCCTCCTGTCTCCTCCTGTCTCCTCCTGTCTCCTCCTCCTCCTGTCTCCTTCTGTCTCCTTCTGTCTCCTCCTCTCTCCTTCTGTCTCCTCCTGTCTCCTTCTGTCTCCTTCTGTCTCCTCCTGTCTCCTTCTGTCTCCTCCTGTCTCCTCCTGTCTCCTTCTGTCTCCTCTCTGTCTCCTCCTCTCTCCTTCTGTCTCCTCCTCTCTCCTCCTGTCTCCTCCTGTCTCCTTCTGTCTCCTTCTGTCTCCTCCTGTCTCCTCCTGTCTCCTCCTTCTGTCTCCTCCTGTCTCCTCCTGTCTCCTCCTGTCTCCTTCTGTCTCCTCCTGTCTCCTTCTGTCTCCTCCTCTGTCTCTCCTTCTGTCTCCTTCTGTCTCCTCCTCTCTCTCTTCTGTCTCCTCCTGTCTCCTCCTCCTCTCCTCCTCTCTCCTCCTGTCTCCTTCTGTCTCCTTCTGTCTCCTCCTCTCTCCTCCTGTCTCCTTCTGTCTCCTTCTGTCTCCTTCTGTCTCCTCCTCTCTCCTTCTGTCTCCTTCTGTCTCCTCCTCTCTCCTCCTATCTCCTCCTCCTGTCTCCTTCTGTCTCCTTCTGTCTCTCCTCTCTGTCTCCTTCTGTCTCCTCCTGTCTCCTCCTCTCTCCTCCTCTCTCCTCCTGTCTCCTTCTGTCTCCTTCTGTCTCCTCCTGTCTCCTCCTGTCTCCTTCTGTCTCCTTCTGTCTCCTTCTGTCTCCTCCTCTCTCCTTCTGTCTCCTTCTGTCTGTCTCCTCCTCTCTCCTCCTTTCTCCTCCTGTCTCCTTCTATCTCCTCCTGTCTCCTTCTGTCTCCTCTGTTCTCCTTCTGTCTCCTCCTCTCTCCTCCTATCTCCTCCTGTCTCCTTCTGTCTCCTTCTGTCTCTCTCCTGTCTCCTTCTGTCTCCTCCTGTCTCCTTCTGTCTCCTCCTGTCTCCTTCTATCTCCTCCTGTCTCCTTCTGTCTCCTTCTGTCTCCTCCTGTCTCCTTCTGTCTCCTCCTGTCTCCTTCTGTCTCCTCCTATCTCCTCCTGTCTCCTTCTATCTCCTCCTGTCTCTTCTGTCTCCTCCTCTCTCCTCCTGTCTCCTTCTGTCTCCTCCTGTCTCCTTCTGTCTCCTTCTGTCTCCTCCTGTCTCCTTCTGTCTCCTTCTGTCTCCTTCTGTCTCCTCCTGTCTCCTCCTGTCTCCTCCTCTCTCCTTCTGTCTCACACTTGTCCTTGTGTCTCCTCAGATCTTCAGTCCAGGACCTTGGAGAGTGTGTTCATCTTCCAGGAGCCGGCAGAAGCTGAGGCGAGCGCTCAGGCCTACGACGCCATCGTGGTGGAGCAGTGGACCGTCATCCACGTGAGTGCAGAACCTTCTCACGCAGAGCAAAGGCTTCATGTAGACTGTCATCCTCATGAGTGCAGCACGGACCCATGCGCTCCAGACTCTGAAACAGAGCGGACATTTGCGCTCAGATCGCGCCATTTTCCTTTTCTCCAGACACGGCGGGACATGGTGGTGCCCGAAGATGCCAGATCGGGGCTGAGAGGGGCTCCTCAAGGCCCGTCCGTAGACACCAGTGTCTGCGCTCGTCACGTAATAACCTGCGTCATCAGTGACTCATCAGGGCTGTTAGTCCAACACGAAAACTCAAATGTCCTGCCCACTGTGTTTACGCACTTTCTTCTCCGGTTTTATTTTCTAAATTGTTGATACACGTTGAATTCGCAGTGTCGTGAATGTGGGTAGATCGTCGTGTTGTAGTAGTTGAGACCAGTGTTTCTCGAGGCCTTGAGATCATTTTTTTACCGTCTTGGTCTCATCTCGGACTCGACCGTGTTTGGACTCGGTCTTGATGGCGCTTGGACTTGGTCTTGTGTCGGACTCGAGGTCTGTGGGCAGGACAGGTTAAACTTTTTAAAACATCCTACGTGTCCATGTGCCTCACGTCAGCTCCTCGCACACACAGGTTCCTCCTCGATGCACTGATTAGAAGAGCAAGACGAAATGTGAAGCAACAACGAATCTAAATTTATGTTTCGGTGTTGGCACAGAGCAGGTCTACAGTGACGTGGATGAAGTTTGCCAAATTAAAGTGCACAAATGCATCTGTATTTGTCACTGTGTGTGTTGGTAAATGTGCAGAGGCACCGGCCACTGCAAAACCAAGAAGAGAATTTAACTCCAATTAGAAACTTGAAAAAACATTCTTTCACTTTCTTCAGTTTCTTCAGAAGAGCTTCTCAAACTGTGGGTGAGGATCCAAAAAAAAGGGTCTCGTTTAAGTGCAGAATAATAATAATAATAATAATGATGCATCAGTTTTATGTAGCGCTTTTTTTTTTGGACACTCAAAGACACTTTGCTTGGCTTTTTTAAGCTTAAATGAACATTTATCAGATAAAGTGGAAAAAGATCTATAAAAAAGTTATTTATGTGGGTGTGATCAGCTTTTTCCCAGATGAAGATCATTAAGTCTCAAGTCACATTGTTTACAATGTGTATGTAGTATATATGATTATTGTTTCTCTCTTAGCACAAACTCGAAATAAAAACGAATCAATCAATCAGTCAAAAGTCCAAACCCCGTTCCACCATGACTGATTCTCAAAACATTTATAAATAAATAAATGATTTGCATTTTTGTAGTAAGTCGATCATTTTGACTTGGTCGTTTTATAAGTGGCTCACATGCTGATAAAGTGTGAACACTCCTGGTCCAAATGTAAAGAAACGCTCTGCTCTAGTGTGATGTGCTGCTGTCCATCGGAGCCACTGCAGCGTTTTGTTGCGATGACGTTTACGGCTCCTAACGAATCCTTTTGGGCTCCAACATGGAACTTAGTCTACATTCACACTGCAGCCTGAAGTGACAAAATCTGATTTTTTTTGGCTCCTATGTTCCTGTATCGGATCTTTTATTGACAGTCTGAACCACACAGATCAGATTTTTTCAAATGTGACCCAGGACACTTGGATCTGTGCTCCTGAAACTGATCCATATCTGATCTTCATGTGACTTCAGTCTGAACGGACAAAGTGCATTCATCCACTTACACGTTATCAACAAGACACAAACGTTCTTCTCGTCAGACGAAAATTGAAAATCGCTCTCCCACCGCTCTTGGCTCCGTCTCCACATCCACACGTTCCTTTCAACGTTCTGTCCCACAAAACACCACGACCAAAAACCTGGTCCTTCTCCTTCTCAATCTCCTCCTTAAAACAAGTCAGTTGTTCATGTTGTGGCTCCGGTACGAGAGGAACTTTAAAATCTCCAGGTGCTCGATGCTGCGTCCATGTTTGGACAACTTGTGTAAACACAGAGACGCTCGCTGCGGTTGACGTCGTCGTGTCTCCAGTGTCACATGTGGGACACTTTTGGGCCGTTTAATGTTCACACTGGAGTCACATACAAGTCACATTTAACTGGAAATGTGAACGACCTCGAAAAAACATCATTTCACAAAAAAATCCGAATTGAGCGTTAAACCCTGCAGTCTGAACGTAGACTTTGACTTGTTTCTTTTATTAAGTCATTTTAGATCAATATTGTAATTTACAACGTTCAGAATATGACATAAAAATCCACTGGTGTCATAAATTCTAAGTATAACCGACACAAACCCAACAGGTCTTCTTCTTGTTTCTTTAAAAAGCCTTTTCAGACAGAAGTGAAGCAGAGCCTCTCGTCCCAAACATGACACAGACACATCAGGCTCTTTGCTCTCAGATAATTCGATTCCTTGTTGCTGATGTTGTCACAGAGAGCTGCTTTTAGTCTTTTAGTCTTGAAAAAACTGCTTGTTTACAGGAAAATGTCCGGTGCCCTGAAATCATCAGACTTATTGAATTGAGAAACTTTCCAGACGGAGGCAGGTGTAATTTATATCCTACTATTTTTTATGAACTTGAATGAATTTTCTGTTCAATTATTTTTTGTAGAGCCGAAATCACGATCTGAATGAGAAATTTGCACATCAATTTCTGGAAAACGGAGGAGAGGGAGCAGCCCAAGAACATTTCACCTGCAAATTGGGGATTTTGTTCTTTTGTAAAAACATCAGAGCCCAAAATCTTCACAAAACGGAGAATTTAATCAACAGAAAGTTAGAAAATCAAACCGACTTTGTTCAATAACAGATGAACCAACCTTCAGAGGAAACAGGGAAATGAAGAACTGCCCCAGAGCGCCCCCTGGCCTCACACAAGCCCATCAAATCTCTCTTTGATTATTGGCGGAAAAAGTCGACCGAGCAACGATTCTGAGTCAGAATCCAAGAAGCTCCGCCCACTGTGACGTGTAAATATGAAGTGTTTTCATTGTGTTTGGAAACTGGTGTTTCAGTCACTCATATTACTGCAGTACTTTACCACGTCTGTACTACTGCAGTACTTTACCACGTCTGTACTACTGCAGTACTTTACCACGTCTGTACTACTGCAGTACTTTACCACGTCTGTCTGTACTACTGCAGTACTTTACCACGTCTGTACTACTGCAGTACTTTACCACGTCTGTACTACTGCAGTACTTTACCACGTCTGTACTACTGCAGTACTTTACCACGTCTGTACTACTGCAGTACTTTACCATCTGTACTGTACTCACTGCAGTACTTTACTCTGTACTGCAGTACTGTACTGCACTACTGCAGTACTTTACTGCGTCTGTACTTACTGCACTGCAGTACTTTACTGCGTCTGTACTGCACTGCAGTACTTTACTGCGTCTGTACTCTGCACTGCAGTACTTTACTGTACTACTGCAGTACTTTACTGTCTGTATACTGCAGTACTTTACCATTTACTGCGTACTTTACTACTTACTGCAGTACTTTACTTTACTGCAGTACTGTCTGTATTACTGCAGTACTTTACTGCGTCTGTATCACTGCAGTACTTTACTGCGTCTGTATTACTGCAGTACTTTACTGCAGTACTTTACTGCGTCTCTGTATCACTGCAGTACTTTACTGCGTCTGTACTACTGCGTCTGTATTACTGCAGTACTTTACTGCGTCTGTATTACTGCAGTACTTTACTGCGTCTGTATTACTGCAGTACTTCGTCGTGTTGTGGTGAGGCCAATATTGAACAAATACTTGATTTTACGGGTGACTGACAGGGGAAACCTTAAAAAAACGCTTCAAGCTCAGACGTGAGGTCAAATCCAGGTCCAAGTGGGAGTCGGAAGAAAATCAAACGCAGTGTTGGTCCAGGGGTGGGACTTCCTCAAAGTTCTGGAGTAACCAAACACCAAACTACCCACTTCTAAACACTGTCTTCCACCTGAGCTGCCAGGTCTAAAAACAGACTGCTGACAAAGTTTAATTCAGACCTAAAATTACATATATAAAAAAAAAAGATTCAGAAAATGTCATTGATCTCAGGACAATTCATTTGCAGCATTCTCAATAATAATAATAATAATAATAATAATAATACATTGGACTTATGTAGTGCTTTTTTGGACTCTCAAAGATGCTTTACAGACAAATAAAAAGTAACACTTTTTTAAAGAAAACGGGGGAATCATGGGGGCAATGCCACTTTAGCAGCATCAAGCACCTGGAGATTTTAAAGTTCCTCTCGTACCAGAGCCAGAACATGAACAACTGACTTGTTTTAAGGAGGAGATTGAGAAGGAGAAGGACCAGGTTTTTGGTGGTGGTGTTTTGTGGTGAGTGGAGATGTGCTTCACTTCAGTCACATGGATCATGAACAGTTTTCACCTACTTCAGTGCAGAATAGTGACGTTTGTGTCTTGTTGATAACGTGTAGGTGGATGAATGCACTTTGACCGTTCAGACTGAAGTCACATGTTCAAAAGATCAGATATGTATCAGTTTCAGGAGCACAGATCCAAGTGTCCTGGGTCACATTTGAAAAAAATCGGATCTGTGTGGTTCAGACTGACATTAAAAGATCAGATACAGGAACATAGAGACAAAAAATCTGATTTGGGTCACTTCAGGCTGCAGTTTGAACACAGCCCAAGTTCCTGATGGATTGTGGGAGTGAGTTTCAGAGGGCGGGGGCCCAGAGCAGTTCACACAAACACAGTGTGAGTCTGTTACAGTCCACAAGTGGAACTACACAGAACAATATATATTTTACAATACAAAACTTTCAAAAAACACTACCATCAGAATTAAGCAATTTTATAGCAGAGAAAAGAATTTGAGCAGTGATTTGTCTTTCGTACTGGAGCATAAACCCGACTCCCTGAAGGCATCGTGATGAAGTCAGGAGCCGGAGGATGGAGGAGCTGAGCCAGGAGACACTTCTTCACAGAGAACGCAGCTCCTTCAGTTTGACACCAGTTTTTCTTCCCCCTGATGCGTCTGAGGCTCGATTTTATGCCAAACGACAGACTTCTCCCTTTCCCCCCTTCAGGTTAAACGTTCTGTATTACACAAAATTGACTCTTGTGATGAGCTCCAAGTCATGTTCTAATGTGTTTACCTCCTCAAAAACAAACCTGGAGTTGTGTTAATCAAATCGATTTAAAATTTTTTCTTCAGGATCATAACATGAGTTGAGTTTGTTGTGTGACTCATGTGTCTCGTTGTTTCCTTTAAGTTTTGTTCTTTCTTCTCTTGATCGTTGTGGATAAATTCTTCATGTTAGAATGTTTCTCCTTTGTGGAGTTTGAGTCGGTTGAAGATTTGGTGATGGAGCAGATTTATGAAACTGCTGGAGAATACGATGCACATTTACACAGAAAACCATTAACCGGCAGTTCCACAAACCTCCTGAGGGACACTTCCGGCCGTTGTGTAAAAGTTCTGTTAGTAGTGGTGAAGAAGAGGAGGTGGAGAGTCTGAGGAGGCTGATGTTTCTGCTGCTGTAGTGAACACTCTTTCTCTTTCCTCAGGGGCTCCAGGTGAAGGCGGATTACGTCCCTCTGCTTCAGTCCTTGGCCTCGTTCGGCTGGAGACTCACCTGTGTCCTGCCCACCCCCGTCGTCAGGAGCAACAGGTACTACCCACAATGCACCTGGAGAAACTCAAACATATATTTATCTACACACAATGTTGGGAAGTTTACTTTTAAAATGTAATCCCCTACAGATGACAGATTACACACCCCAGAATGTAGTTTGTAACGTAATCCATTTAATTACTTTAAGTGAGTAAAGTATTATTGTATTGTCATGTTTTTTAAAACTACATGAATGAACCAACCACATCCTGAAAATTCCTGTTTGTTCTCTTCAAGTCGTCTGAGCCCAAGTCTCCGTGAGCAGCTCATTTTTTGCTGTAGAGAAGAAAAGACGAGGAAATCTTCACAAGCCCAGTCTTTCCTGAACCGTATTAAAAATATTATTGACAGAGAAATGATTTGTACATGAGATCACTGCTGCCTTCAGTTATGTCCACCTGCTGTTAGTGTCATTTTGTTTTTTGTTTTTTTAAATAAAAAAATAAATCACTTTCAGTAGAAACATAAAGGTGCCAGCTCAGTAAAAATCTGTAATATTTGATGTTTTTTACTCAAAATGATGTGGTTGGTTCAAATGGTTCAAAAATAACAAATTATCTCTTAATATCAAAAAAACTAATTATATGATTTTTTGTGGTAAAAAATCATTTCTGACTAATCCTAAAATCAAAATTGATTCAATTGAAATAACTCGTGTCTCATCCACCAAATTTTTGGGCGTCATTATTGATGATGATCTGTATTGGAAAGAGCAGTTGACTGGGTGACTAGAAAAATTAACAAATCTCTTGGTGTTATAAGAAAAGTTTGCACGTTTCTGGACTCAAATTCTATACTTACATTATATTATAGTTTAATTTATCCCTATCTGTCATATTGTAATATAATCTCTACGACTCTGAACAAAATATTATTGGTGCAAAAACGTTTTGTTCGAATTGCAACTCATTCTACGCCACTAACATCGTCTGCTCATTTATTTACTAAACTTAACATTCTTAATATTTATGAGATTAATATTTATCAAATTTGTATTTTTATGTATAAAATTCTTTACAATTCAACAACGATCCCCGAACATTTCACATCTTATTTTAAAACTAATGCAGAGATTCATAGATACAAAACTCGTCAAATGCATCATTTTCATGTTCCAAAATTTGTCACATCAAGAGCGAAGTTTTGCCGACGACACAGAGGCGGAAAATTCTGGAGTCAGTTTTCACATCTGGTTTGTGACGCGGATCAGAGGCGTCGTTTAAAAAGAGTTTGAGGAAATGTTTGATATTTCATGTTAATGTTTGATCATCTTTTAATTGTGGATTTTTATTGTGTTTTAATCCATGTTTGAATCAAAATAATTTAATTCATGGTGTTTAAATATAATTGTTATATATATATACATTTTTATGCACAATGATAATGTAAAAGTTTTAATGTATTCATAAGGTGGAGGCTTTAATATTTCGCCCTATTGGGTTTTTTGTCTCTTCCGGCAACTTCTTTTTATCTAGTATGTTTCTTTTTATTGTCATGTTATATGTGCAAAAATAAATAAATAAATAAAAAATAAATGATGCAGAATCAGATGATTAGGCAAGGCAAGTTTATTTGTACAGCACAATTCGTACACAAAGTAATTCAAAGTGCTTTACAGAATAAGAAATACATTAAAATCATAATAAAAACAAATCAAAACATAAATAATCATGAAGATTCAAATTAAAATAAAAAAAAGAGAGACATAAATTGGAGAGAAGAGTGCGGAATGAAAACCTTTCAGTTATTTACACGCTCGCTGCGGTTGACGTCGTCGTGTCTCCAGTGTCACATGTGGGACACTTTTGGACCGTTTAATGTTCACACTGGAGTCACATACAAGTCACATTTAACTGGAAACGTGAACGACCTCGAAAACACATCAGATTTCACAAAAAAATCGGAATTGAGCGTTAAGTCCTGCAGTCTGAACGTAGACCAAAGTTAAACCAGTGAGTCCAGCACCAAAGCAGAGATCCACACTTCTGTCCTCTGCTTATTTCGATGTCCTAAAAGCGCCACCTGCTGGTCTCAGACGACGCTGCAGGAGTCAGTGTCTCTAAATACCGTCCGATACAAACGCAGTGTTCAGTTTCAACAGTGGAGAACAAACAAACTCCAGTATTTAAGCAGGTAAACAGGTGCTTCTCAGACTGCAGTTTCACCTCCTCCTCCTCCTCTTCTTCTTCTTTTTTTTCGTGGAATGGCCTCTGCGGCGCTCTCCTCGTGAGCAGAGCCGGTGTGAAAGCGCTGATTTGTGGAGGTGTTTGGCTCCTGCAGCCTTCATAAAACAGAGTTAGGAGTATTGACCGCGGCTCACAGCAGCAGGACCCGGGCTCTAACTGAAACACGTGAAGGGAGAGGATTAGAACACGAGGGATTTAAACACCAGGAACAGTCCGCAGGAGCCACCACGACGGCTTTTACACATGGACTTTACACGTGACAATACAGGAAAACATGGAAACACGACGGAACCACTGATCTTCTCACGCTTTTCCTCATTTTCAGCTTCATCTGATCCTCTTCTGTCCTCCTCTGACCCTCTGACCCTCTCCTCTGCTCGTCTGAACCTGTCCTCTGCTCTGACCCTCTCTTCTGATCTTCTTTGTTGCTCCTCTGACCTTCTCCTCTGTTCCTCTGACCTTCTCCTCTGCTCTTCTGACCTTCTCTTCTCCTCCATCTGGCCTGTTCCTCTGACCCTCTCCTCTCCTCTGACCCTCTCCTCTTCCTCTGACCTTCTCCTCTGCTCTTCTGACCTTCTCCTCTGCTCCTCTGTCCTTCTCCTCTGCTCCTCTGTCCTTCTCTCCTGCTCCTCTCTCCTTCTCCTCAGCTCCTCTGACCTTCTCCTCTGCTCCTCTGACCTTCTCCTCTGTTCCTCTGACCTTCTCCTTCGTGTATTTAACCCCGTGTTGTCGTTTCTCTCTCCTCAGCGACGGCAGCGTCTCCACCAAACAGATCGTGTTTCTGCAGAGACCCGTCCTGAGCCGGAAGAAGAGGGACACGAAGGTACTGACACCAAACCCAACTCCTGTGTCTGTGTGTGTCTGTGTCTGTGTGTGTGTGTGTGTGTGTGTGTGTCTGTGTGTGTGTGTCTGTGTGTGTGTGTGTGTGTGTGTGTGTGTGTCTGTGTAAACTGTGCAAAACCAAAATGCAATTTCAAAATACAGAACATTAAAACTATACTTCAGAATTTTCTCCATGGAAATGTTTGCTGAACTGGAGATTACAGTAAAACGAACATTTCCAGGTCAAATTTGTGGAGTTGCGAGTTCACTCACCGTAAAGATGAGGCAAAATGACCCAAAAAAATCTCATATTTTAGTTTATTTTGGTTAAAAGTTACATACTGTGGCTTTAAACAACCAACTTTGCACAAAACAGGACTTTGAAAAATAATAAAATGATAAACTGTCATATTTACATGATGTTTTTCTACCTCCAGTTTTCCCTCAAAGCTTTTAGATGTCGAACCGCTCACCCACTCACACCGGCGGGGACCAGGCGGGTGAAGTGTCTTGCCCAAGGACACAATAACAGCGTCTTTGTGTAATCGTGGTCGTCCTGTAGACAGTTTATGCGGCCGTCCTCTCAGTCTCCGGCGAGGCTCACGTGACGTTCAGATGTTTCTTTGCTCTCGGGCTTCGCAAAACCTGGAACAAATGAGCTCAGTTTACTTCTGTGCATCGTGAGGCCGATTTCTGATCTAATATTTGATCTGATGTTATTGTGACTCAACAAAGTGTCTAACTCTGCCCACAACTGTGTTTCAAATAGAGCTGCTGAACAGGGACGGACCTGAGGAATAAAGGGAGTGAGGAGGAGGACTAATGATGAGTTGTGTTATTCTCTGCAAACGCACTCGGGTCTCAGATATGACGTCACATCCACATTTCAAGCGTTTTATTATGTTTTTATTATGTTCCACGTGTCCGACTTGGAGAAAAACGTGGACGCCGCCCGTAAAGCTGTTATTGTTGTTGTTTATCTTCTGTAAGAGACTCGAGAGACGTTTAGTATCAACCGATTAAAACAAGTCTGATCAATAATGACCTCAACACAACAACGAGCACCACAAACACAGGCAGATACAGACGCAGTAAAGTACTGCAGTAATACAGACGCAGTAAAGTACTGCAGTAATACAGACGCGGTAAAGTACTGCAGTAATACAGACGCAGTAAAGTACTGCAGTAAAACAGACGCTGTAAAGTACTGCAGTAATACAGACGCGGTAAAGTACTGCAGTAATACGGACGCGGTAAAGTACTGCAGTAATACGGACGCAGTAAAGTACTGCAGTAATACGGACGCGGTAAAGTACTGCAGTAATACGGACGCGGTAAAGTACTGCAGTAATACAGACGCAGTAAAGTACTGCAGTAATACAGACGCAGTAAAGTACTGCAGTAATGCAGTAATACAGTAATACGACGCGGTAAAGTACTGCAGTAATACGGACGCGGTAAAGTACTGCAGTAATACGGACGCGGTAAAGTACTGCAGTGATACAGACGCAGTAAAGTACTGCAGTAATACGACGCGGTAAAGTACTGCAGTAATACAGACGCAGTAAAGTACTGCAGTAGTAATACAGACGCAGTAAAGTACTGCACTAAAGCAGTAATACAGTACCGGTAAAGTACTGCAGTAATACAGACGCGGTAAAGTACTGCAGTAATACGGACGCGGTAAAGTACTGCAGTAATACGGACGCGGTAAAGTACTGCAGTAATACAGACGCGTAAGAGTACTGCAGTAAACATAAAGTACAGTATACAGACAGTAAAGTACTGCAGTATACAGACGCAGTAAAGTACTGCAGTAATACAGACGCAGTAAAGTACTGCAGTAATACAGACGCAGTAAAGTACTGCAGTAATACAGACGCAGTAAAGTACTGCAGTGATACAGACGCAGTAAAGTACTGCAGTAATACAGACGCAGTAAAGTACTGCAGTAATACAGACGCAGTAAAGTACTGCAGTAATACAGACACAGTAAAGTACTGCAGTAATATAGAGTAACTGAAATTGTCATTTAAACCACCAAAGCATCAAACATAATGAAAACCGTTCATACAAGTGACACTGACACTAAATGAAGAATGGAAAAAACGAATAACGACCGTTTCCCGTTTACGTGACTTCTGTTACTGCGATGCCGGACTTTTACACTGCATACGGACTGAACCAGGACTGATCCGGGTCCAGGACCAGACCGGGACCAGAGCCGGACTCCGAGCTTTAACTCCGAGCCTCCACAAGGTCCGAGCCTCAGCTTCGAGCTCCAACCCGAGTGTGGAGTGACTGAATAATGAACTGTAAAGCTCTTTGGGAATCTTGAAAGGCGCTATATAAATGTTATCCACCAGACCGGGACCAGAGCGGGACTGAGACCGACTCCAGCGGTCCGAGCGGTTCGGTGTAATCGTCTGCGCGCTGGTTCTGTGCGGGGAAAGCGAGAATGTTCTGTGGACTACAGGTCCGGACGGGCTGCTCCGGTCGTCCGCGCTCAAGAACCGCAGCTGGTTCCAGGGTGGTGCAGCATCCGGACAGAAGCGTGAGTCCAGTTTGGTCCCGGCCTGGTCTCGGTCTCAGTTCCGGTCTCAGTCCCGCTCTGGTCGCGGTCTGGTCCTGGACCTGGATCAGTCCTGGTTCAGTCCGTATGCAGCGCAAAAGTCCGGTATCGCAGTCACGGACGTCACGTAAACGGGAAACGTCTGTTATCTGTTTTTTCCATTTTTCATTTAAACACAAAATCAAAAACTGAAAAAAACAAATCGTTTTCCGTTTTTTCATTTTAGTTTTGGAGCCAAATAATGAAGAAATCTGTTGTTTTTTTGTTTTCTTATTTTTGGTTTTATTACTTCCTCCTAACTCCCTCTCGCTCATCTGTCTCTTTCCAGAAGCTGATCTTCAAAACCAGAAATAAATCCAACAAAAACTGCATCAAAGACTCGGCCAAGAACAAGAAGAAGGGCAAGAAATCCGAGAAGGAACCCGAGGACGCGAAGCCGGCGGAAACGACCACCGACCCACCGGAGACAGCGGCAGTAGGGGACACTCACGAATGTAACGCAGGAGAACCCGGAGACGTGTCCAGAGACGGGGACGAGGACGGCGGGACACCAGCTGGAGCGGAGCAGCCGGAAACCAAAGAAGAAGAAGAAGAAGAAGAGCAGCAGGAGGAGGAGGAGAACGCGGAGAGGCCGGTGCTGGAGAACGGACTGGACACGGACCCGGACGACCGATCGACCGCCAGCAACGAGATTATTATTACGAAAGGGGCGGCCGCGACCAACCCGGGCGCGGCGGGAAGTCAGGGGTAGAGGAGAGGGTTCGGGAGGAGAGCGGCGGCGCCCCCTACCTCGTGAAGAAGCGCGGGACTTTCTCGGACGGTGTTCGTGTGTCAGTTTCGCTCTGGGTCTGTAGCGTCGAACTGCTGATGGAAAAAAAGACTCTCGTGTTTGATTGTATCACTGGTTCTACAGCCTGTGTCCTTAAAGAGGGGGTATTCTGCTTGAATATTTTAGATTTCTACCATGTTCTAAAGTTGTTCTCTCATCAAAAACACGCCTGAAGAGGTTTAAGAGTCATCTGTGCATGTTTGAGTAATCTAGTGATCTCTCCTCAGCCCTATTCTAACGCTCCTTACAGTTAGGTGTAAAGTTCCGTATGAATAAATTAGTGCTGTCAAAAATATCACGTTATTAACGAGTTAACGCAAAACAATTTTAAAGGTGTAAATTTTTTTTTTTTTTATCGTAAACTAGTTTTTTCATAAACTGTGTCCACTGCTGTAATGTTAAAAAAAACTTCAGGATCTGACTTTAAACAGGAAGCAAAACAATTAGTACGAAACTGAGAAGCCCCGTGTGTGCGCTGATGTTACTCAAACAAAGAAAACATGAAATAAAGTCGTAAACACACGGCGAATCTGCACTGACCTTCGATAAAAACTGTGACAGAGACAGAAGTTTTACAGACTCTTCAGGATGTTCTCACTCAGCGCTGTTTTTATCTCCATAAACTCGCAGAGGAGAGTTTCGCAGCAGGATTCACACGTGTCTCACTGTTTACACTAAATATGAATGTGTTAAAAACACCACAACGTGTGTGAATTTTAACACATCAGTGAGTTCTATTTGAGACAACACAACTTGAGTTAATTGTGACTTTGACTATTGATTGTGAATTGGCTGATGATGTTTACACATATTTTTGTGTTGTAGAAGTTAAATCATGTAACACATTATTTGCAGAAATTGACACAACGTGTGTTATTTGTCTTTCTACACATTCAAAGTGTAAGAAAACAACACATTCTTTCTTAGAGTGTAACACATATTTGTGCCGCTGGACTTATTTTCTCCACTGAAGCGTTGGTTCTGCTCCACATGTAAACAAACAGTGACGCCTCAGAACAGCAGCTGGACAAACACGTCACAAACACAGATGCAATAAAAAAAAAAATTTAAATTCAAGGAAGAAAAATGTGCGATTAATTTGTGATTAACCGTGAGTTAACTATGACATTCATGAGATTAATTGCAATTAAATATTTTAATTGACTGACAGCACTAAAATAAAAACACAAAAACATGATAAAAAACTGTGCTCAGCAACTCGACAAACCTGACGTGATGTGCAGGAGTTTCATTAGCGGGACGCGGCTGATCGTGTTGTGATAGTGCTCTGAAGGGGGAGTGACATCGAGAAAGAGAAACTTATAAAACATGTTTAAAAAAAAAAAATGGAACACGGTGATTTAAATGTTTTGTTTGAGCTGTTAATAACCCATAGAAGTAAAATACCCCCTCTTTAAACTCTATGTATTTTTATTATTTTTTATTTTCCAGATTTTATGAACAGTTGTTTGGTCGTCTTAACAAGGCCACTGATCCTCGGATGATTTTATTTGTTTTTTCTTTTCGACTCTGAGCCTAAAGATCTTAAAATGGGACTAAACACCTAAACTCAAACTCAAAACAACAGTATCAACATTTCGATCGAGTTCAGAAACACCTGTCTGTACGCAGGGCAGTTCTGTGTGATGTCACCAACTACTGAAAACTGACAGCACAAACTTAGATTTCGCCGTTTTTGACCACAGAGCTGCAAATGTTTTGAGTTTGCTCAGTTTGAACAGTGGAAAATGTTGTTAAAACACCAGATGCACAGTTTAATAGTGAAAAAGTGCAAAGTGCATCAACGGAAACGTGTTTAGTTTCACTTTGAGTCACAGGAACTTCAACATTCCTTTGAAAATATATATTTTAAAGAAATTATTTATGGATTTTGAGAAATAATTTTACCACACCAGGAAAACCAGACCGTAGACGGTTCTTGTGATAAATATAAAAGGTGCTGTGAGAACATTTTCTGCCACCTGCTCGTCTCTATAAACGTTTTAATGCCTGGATTATAATTTCCACCACACTTTTATTATATTACAGGTGTTTTTATTGCTCAAAAATACATAAAAACACTTTGTCTTCATGTTTAAAGAGTAACATTAACACCAGACTATGGGACTAGAGTGGTCCACAAAATAATGGTTTTTAAAAAAGCTTCAATTTTCTTTCCTCCCAATGTTTTATTTGAGTCTAACCCATAAAAAAAAAAGATATTCCATGTAAAATATCAGTCTGATTGGTTAATATGACAAGTTATAAAAGGTAAATAGTTTATTTAAATGAAAATTTGAATAATACAAAATATTAGAGATGTAACAATAAGCGAAATATCGTGATATTGTAAAGTTCTCACAATAATATCATGGAACATCACAATATATCGAATTACACGTTTTTTTGCTTAAATGAAGAGTTACGGTGCAGCAACAGCAAAAAAAAAAAAGACAGAGGGAACTACATAGACCATGATCCTTTGCTGCACTTTTAAGTCTTGGTTCTTTGGATTAAGTCTTGTCAAGGAATTTTAAGAGGAAAAAGTTGCATATTAACAGATTTGTCAGTTTTGCCTCCACAAAATATCGCAATAAATATCGTACCATGAGATGTATATCATGAAAATATCGTATATCGTTTGGATATTGTTACATCTCTAATCGTGAGCCTCACCACCGTATCATGAGCTTTCCTACAATATCGCAATAAATATCGTATCGTGAGACTTGGATATCGTTACAGCCCTACAAAATAAGATGCGATTCGGTTTTTTGCTTTTATTGCTGTTTTCTTCAGTGACTTCCACTCAATCTTTTCAATCCCATGATCCTTTCTGATTGTTTGGATTCTGCCAGAAGCTCATGACTTCTTCCCAAACGATGCTGGCACCACCGCAGTAGCTCAGTTGGTAGAGCGTTTGTCCATTGAGCTGAAGGATGGCAGTTTGAATCCCACGCTCGACGTAAACATCATTTGTTGAGCAGTCAGATCCGCCGTATAAAATGTGACCATGAACATGACGATGGAGAAACACACGGGGGCAGTTTTCTTCCAAGTATCTGCTCCTCTGACTTCAACATCAAATAGAGGCACTTTGCAGACGTCTTAAGAATCACAGTGGCCATTACCGGCTCATCAAATTCTGATCCCGTCACATCTCAGAAGCTCAGCAGGACCGGGCCTGTTTAATAGGCGAGGTTCAGCTGACGTCATTGTTATTAAAAGCCGGCGTTGCTGCTGGGAAATATTTTGGTCGGAGGCAAGAAACACGGTAGCGTCAAACACAGTGCGTAACCTCGCGTATTTCTCCCCGATAATGGTAAATTCCTGCTGCATTATCAGACGCACAAATAGAAACACGGAAGAAGGAAAATGTCTTTTTCATATTCTGAGGGAAAAGAACCGCTAACGGTGAATTAAACGACTTTCAAACATCCGCAGAGCAAACGTAGAAGATCCTAACAAACCGTGGACTCAACAAGTTCAACAACACATCGAGACTCTTGGAGGTTTTCATCTTTTCTGCTGTGAAAGGCCCAGGAGTTTCCACCAAGTCATTGTGGATATCATCCAAGTGAATATTTGTCCAGGTAGTTGGAGATTCCGACCAGAAATGTGGTTTGGTCCAGACTCTGTCGGGGTTGAAAAGGGTGATTTGTCGTCCGTCGATGTTTATGACCAATTTCTGGTCAAATGGTCTTGGGTCGTCTGTTATTAGGTTCTTTTTTTCTGACCCAGAGTGTTATTTCATACCTGACAGTTTGGACTGTTCACTAGCGTCTTCCTCAGAGTCACGTGATGTTGCTGTGACGTGTCTGATCAGCTGATTTAAACAGGTTTTGGAGCCGTCTTCCTACCGGTGGAGGCAGGACGACAGCGCCACCTGCAGTCCCACTTCCTCAGGACAGTATCCCAGGTAGGAAGGCAGCGCCAAAACCTGTTTAAATCAGCTGACCAGACACGTCACAGCAACATCACGTGACTCTGAGGAAGACGCTAGTGAACAGAACAAACTGTCAGGGATGAAATAACACTCTGGGTCAGAAAAAAAGAACCTAATAACATAGAATATTGGAAGACCAAATGAATCTAATTGGACTATGGTCTTGGGTCCTCTGCCGTCCATCGTGTTGAATTAATGTTTCTTGCCGCCGACCAAAATAATTCCCAGCATGCAACGCGCGCTTTTGTCAACAATGAAACTCGCCTGTACTTGGATGGAGACACTGGGAAAATCAGGAGCCACGGGAGGCGCCAGTCACAAAACTGTCCCCGTGTCCTTAGGCAAGACACTTCACCCACATGGCCTAGTATGAAAGTGGGAAGTGGTGGTGGTGGTCGGAAGGGCTGATGGTGCTAATTGGCTGGTAGCCGCGCTTCCGTCAGTCTGTCCCAGGGCAGCTGTGGCTACAATAGTAACTTACATCACCGGGTCTGGAGAGAAGGAATAACGCTCTGTAAAGCCTCTTTGTGACATACGTCTGTGAAAAAGCTCTATATAAATAAAATCTTACTTACTTACTGCGGCTCTCTGTAAAGGTAACTTAGAAGAGTTTCAGATTAAAAAGTTTCTCTTAAAAAAATAAAATAAAATCAAGTAAAATCCTGTGCAACCAAAGCCGTAAGGTCGCCAAAATACCAAGCTTGAGCTACACCTAAACATTTACCGATTAAGCTAAAAGTTATTATTTTCTCCATAGGTAGACTCATGTAAGACTTTGGGAGGTAAACTGTCTAGAACTTTGATTTTTTTGGACCACCCTACTCCGGGACATTAACGGCAACTCCATCTCCATAGAGACAAGCAGGTGGCCAGAGTTACAGAGTTTATCAAAAGTTAAAATCTGACCAAACGTCTGGCCCTTCAAATGTCGCTGGTGTTTAATATTTGTTTAAAATTCCATGTGGTTTCAGTCACTGAACCAAACTAGACTGAATGTAGCTCCCCTCCCGGACGACAGGGGGCGCTGATACTGTTACAGGCTCATGCGATCGGTGAATGTCCCTCACGTGTGTCCGGGATGTAGAGACGGTTTTGTTTTTGCGAAAGGCAATCGAAGAGCGAGAGGAGCTGTTTACGACGTTCTGTTAACGCTTTGGATTTTGAATGAGATTATTCTGCGATGAGATTAACAAAAAAAGGCAAATGTGAGAAAAAAAAAATGAGTCAGTTACTGTAAAATTTTACAACTACTGATATAAGAACATTTCTGAAGGAGAAAATTATGCATTATATTATTTTTTGGAACATTTACCCACATTATATCACTGTCAAAAACACACCTGCAGTTGTATTTTGCTTCGTTCACGTTTCTTTCATGAATTCTTTTTACCAAATGTTGCTCTGAGCCTCAGAATTTTTCCTGAATAGTTACGTCAAAGGTAGAAAGCACCAACGAAACAAAATCCCGTTTGTTAATGTAGAGGAGCAGAAGACAAACAGACTGAGCTGCACTTTCTTGTTCTTGTGGTTTTACAGAAACATCACGTCTTGGTCTTTGCAGTGGAAGGTGTTTCTTGGTGAACAGTTGGAGACTTTCACTTTGGCGTTGACTTTTTAAATTCATAACCGAGGTTGAGCGAAGGATCAGGATTTTGTTTTGTCGTGGCTCCACATACAAAATGTTCTCTGTAAACTCGGGATGATTTCTTAGTCAGACAAATGTTTCCTTTTTGGTTCTTCCTGTGGATCAATCCTGCCCATCACCTTCACCTTTCACTATTTTTCAATTCCGTTGGGAAGAGAAACAGTTTGAACGGAGGTTTGAGTCACACACATCTGATTCACTTTTGCATTTATGAAGTTCACAAACACATTTCTCGAGTCGTTTTCCGCTGTTTGGATCCAACAACCACAAACACCAAAACTAAAATATGACAATATCAGAACCAGAAACAAAAGTGATATGGTTCAAAAGACTTGAAAAGATCGACTTTGTCAATAGACACGTCCCACTGGGAAAACAAACATGGAGGTTTGATGATCACTTCCGATCCGAGATTCGTGATGCTCATGTCAGCAAAGAAACACCACTGAGGACGGGAGATTCACTCGCTCATGTGTCAGGACTTTATATTTCAGACCGAACATACACATCTGATTTTGACCTTTTCTCTTTTTTTTTTTGGAAGATGGAAGATTCACGTTTTTTGAAAGAAATCTCCAAACTTCTGATCCACAAATGTTGAACCTTCTCATTATTATTTTGGGATTGGTTTAAAGTTCTTTCAGCTGACAACAATCACTCTTTTGGTTTTGAATAATGGCTCGACTGTCTGAGGCTATTGTGAAAAAATAATTCCACTTTTGTTGATTTGTACGGACAGAGGAGATCAGAGGTTCCGTCCCCGTGCTCCGATCTTCTGTCTGTATTCTCAAGTGCTTTCTCTCTTGTGGTGCGAGGGGGGTGGAGGTTAGTCGTGTTCTCGTGTAGCTGTGACCAGTGTAGCCTTATCTCGCCGCGGCCCCTGCCCCGGCGTCCGCGGAGTGGGCGGAGCTGCGGTTGACGTGTGCGCCGTGTTTGTCAGTGGTGGTTCTCGATAGTTGTGTTCTATGTTTTACACCGGGGACGTCGGCCGCGTGAAAAGGCGTCTCCGGGCTCATCCTGTGACAGTTGTTTCAGTGCTCAGATAGTTTCGCTGTGGGATTCTGTTGTGCTGCGGTCGTGTGCGTCGGAGCAGTTTGGTCACTACCGGATTTGTTAAACGCTGTCGTCTTTAGGGTTGGGCGGTATCCACATTTTATATCGTTAAACCTTCTCAGCATTTTATCAGGGTATACAGTATTACCTAGTCAGGCAGGTGCCACCTAGTGCCTCCGCTCAGTTTCATTTCTCTCCAGCGAACAGGTCTGGAGTCAGAAAACACCAGAATGACCAGGAGAGTCAAACTCATTTTGTTCTGGGGGTCGTGTCCAACCGACTTTGATCCAAAGTGTCTGGATCAGAAAACTCATGACATATAAACCCCAAAAATAACAATAAGTTCAAATATTTGTGCAGAGAAACACAAATCTATTACAGAAATCTTTTTTAATTGATGAACTCTTTCTTTTACTAAATATTATAATATTATGAACAACCTGAAACTTTAAGAAAAATACAATTTCAACACAAAGTTTTAACTTGTTTGCAAATAGGAATAAGTTCATTTTTGTTGTAAAATCCTGCACTCGGCTCCACTTTTCTCATGTTGGACATTTTTCTGATGAGGGTGTCACGGTCAACAGTCAAAACGATCGTCCTTTAAGAGCGTTTGGAAAGAGACAAGTCTTCATTTGTGCTGCTCTGGTGGGAGGGGCCACGTACAGAGACGCTGGAGACGCTGCTGTGATAAACACCACAGAAAATTACTAATACTTTAATAGAAAATATAATTAAAATATTTTAGTAGAAAATTTGCCAAGGGCCACATTAAAGGTCTTGGAGGGCCGGATCTGGCCCCTGGGCCGCATGTTTGACACCCGTGCACTAGACGATTTGAAAGAACCAGAAGTTGTAGAGACACACCGGCCAATCAGAGAAGAGCTGTGAAGCCATGACGTCAAACATGTGGCGTCTGTGTCCCTTTGGTGGAACAGAACAACAGTAAACAAAACGTGGAGATGGACGGAGACGAAGACAAACATTCTGTGTTGACAACGATTCCCCAGATCCCGAGGATTTAAACCCGGAACAAAGAGAATGTTTGTTGAATTTTATTATGAGGAAAGACGTTATTGTTCTTCTTCCTACAGGATTTGGTGCATTACAAACGTCACGACCAAACAGCAGCAACTGGTTAAATAAAAAAAGTCCCGCCTACTGTCGAATGAACGAATCCTAATGTTGCGAGGTCACACAGTTTACACCAAGTGAAACCAGCTGATGAATCAGGATACTGTCATTCGGCCTGAAGCCAAAATGCTGCCAAACTGCAGAAGTACTAGTATTTTTTTAATACCGTGGGATACTGTATTACCGCCCAACCCCAGTCGTCACGGTGTTTAACGTTGTGTTTTCGCTGTTTTGCTCCTCAAACGTTCGTTGTTCTGTCCAGGGGCTCAGTGTTTCATGATGTCGATCAGTTCAAATCTGGGAACCTGGAGCTCCATTTTTTCTCCATTTCTCAGAATCTTTCACAGACTCTTGAGCACAAAGTCCAGATCATCGTGTGTTCACTTTTAGTCGCGTTCAGTTGAGAACAGCTCTGTCCAGACGACCCGAGAGCAGCCAATCAGAGCTCTGCTTCTGCTGTTTAATGACGGTTTGAGGAGAAATAAATACTTGCTGTATAATCAGCTGCAGACCGAGTGACCAGATTTTCAAAATAAGAAACTGGGACTCTTCTGGTTTGGGGTGATTGGTGATAATAAAAATGTGAATCGAGTGTTGGAGTCTCGGCCTCGATACCACTTTTTTACGATCTTGGTCTCGAGCTCATTTGGACTCAGTCTGTCTCAGTCTAGAAGGAGTTTGGTTTTGGTCTCGT